>NC_081183.1:138491856-138779850 GCF_029867415.1 Vicia villosa
AAGCAGAACAAATCATGGAAGAAATTCACAATGGTGCCTTCGGTACTCATTCCAGTGGACATACAATGGCTAAAAAAAATCCTTAGAGCAGGTTATTACTGGTCTACCATGGAAACAGACTGCCATCATCACTCCCGAACATGTCACAAATGCCAGATATATGCTGACAAAGTACATGTACCTCCAGTTCCATTAAGCGTCCTGACGGCTCCTTGGCCTTTTGCAATGTGGGGTATTGATATGATTGGAGAAATCAAACCTACTGCCTCCAACGGACATCGCTTTATCCTGGTCGCTATTGACTACTTCACAAAGTGGGTAGAAGCAGCTTCATTTGCTTCTGTTACCAAGAATGTGGTAGCCCGGTTCATCAAATGCAATCTCATTTGTCGGTATGGCATCCCTGAACGGATTATCACTGACAATGGCACAAATCTAAACAACAGAATGATTACTGAACTTTGCACACAGTTCAAGATCAAACATCATAATTCTTCTCCATATCGACCAAAGATGAACGGCGCGGTGGAAGCTGCCAACAAGAACATCAAGAAAATCATACAAAAAATGACAGTAACCTACAAAGACTGGCATGAGATGTTACCTTTTGCTCTTCATGGTTATCGCACATCTGCGCGTACTTCGACAGGGGCTACTCCATTTTCCTTAGTCTATGGTATGGAGGCAGTTCTTCCAATTGAAATTCAGATTCCTTCCCTAAGGATTATGAAAGAAGCCAATCTAGACGAAGACGATTGGATTCAAACACGGTTGGACCAGATAAACTTGATTGATGAGAAAAGGCTCGCAGCTATTTGTCATGGTCAGCTATACCAAAAGCGTATGATCAAAGCCTTCAACAAAAAAGTCAAAAGTCAAGCATACCAAACTGGTGGCTTGGTTGTCAAACGCATCATCTTACCACAAGGTGATCCCAGAGGCAAATGGACTCCCACCTACGAGGGACCATTCATAATCAAGAAAATATTCTCCGGCGGTGCCATGTTGCTTACCACCATGGATGGCGAGGATTTCCCACACCCTGTGAATGCTGACATAGTCAAAAAATACTTCTCTTAAAAAGAAAAAAACAGCTCGCTAAGTTGAAAACCTGAAAGGGCAACTTAGGCAAAAAAATGAGCGTCTCGGTGGATTGAAAACCCGAAAGGGCGGTCCAGGCAAAAATTAGAGACTAAACAAAAAATCCCGGTAGGCTGAAAACCTGAAAGGGCGGCCTAGGCAAAAGTTAGGGAATGAAGCATATAACTGTGTTCCGTTCAGCTGCCTACTCACCATCAAGATTCAACACCTCAAAGACACCGATCAGTCTAATCACTTTCTTCCAACAAGTGAGGGATGAGATGCTCGAAGACAGATTGGCAATAGCAGAGTTGAAACTTGACTGGATCATTCTCACATAGCTATTTATCTTCATAAATATTTTTCAAAACTTTCTGACAGTTTCCTACTTCTAGGATTGTTGTCTCCCTGTGCTAACCCGCCTATCATGGCTCTTTTCAATGCAGCTCTTTCAAAAAATCACTATTTTCACTTTTTCTGTTTTAAATACGTAAGCGTCCCAATGATAATTTTGAATGACCATGTGCATTTGAATATGATTGATGTTTACCAGGAAAAACAGGAATGGCATTCAGGAAATGTTCCGATCATCTGGACATTATTCCATCAGAAGGAAATCACCAAGAGAAACACATTTCTCAGCAAATTCCTCAAAAAAATTTTCTCTTCAAAAGAAGTCTTATTCCCCAGCAGGGTGGTTCCAGATTACTATCTTCAGAAGATGTGATCCCCGCACCCGGACTTGGTCAGATAGTGCATCGGAGGATTATGCATCTTCCTCATTCCCATTTGAAAGGGCATCAGAACTTCCAGTTACCTTTGATTCCCCAAGCAGTAGTCAAAGATTCTTCAACAGGATACCCGGGTTCTCAAAGAATTTCCCCAGCCGAGGATACTCAAACAAGACAAAAGATCATCAACGATCACAATACATTCATGACTAGCTGGCTAGTGGGAATTTATTTTTCCAACTAGAAGCTTGACACATATCACATTCACATACACATTCACATTCACATTCACATTCATACATTCACATTCATATTCATACATTCATATATTCATACATCATATTCATGCATCATGCATACGCATTTTCATACACAACATAACATGCATATTTCTCCGGGAATATCTCACATTTATATGCATCATAAACATTGCATATCACTAACTTGATTTTTCAGGTAGGCAGATATCTTCAACAAAGATGTTCTCAATCACATGCAGTGTTCACCTGAACTCCATGAACAGTTCTCTCAGATATAATCAATCCAAAGATTCATTCTGATCACTTACCAACTCAAAAACAGACATCACAGATCAAAGCGATACCTCAGACGGTTCCAGAACGATCTAGCATCACAGATCAAAGCGATACCTCAGACGGTTCCAGAACGATCTAGCATCACAGATCTAAAGCGATACCTCAGACGGTTCCAGAACGATCTAGCATCACAGATCAAAGCGATACCTCAGACGGTTCCAGAACGATCTAACATTGCAGATCCAAAGCGATACCTCAGACGGTTCCACAATGATCAACTTTCAAAATCTAAAGCGGAAAAACTTTGGACAAGTTCCGTAACGATTATCTTCCAAGACTTAAAGCGGTAACCTTGGACGGTTCCGAAACAGTCAAAGACTTTCAAATCCTTCATCAAGATATAATCAATGGATTCATTCTGATAAATAAACCATCAACACATTTACCATTTGGCATCTGAAAGCCCATCTCAGGTAATGTTCCAATCTGCCAACAACATTTCGCAGACGACATTCAAATGCAACTTCCAACATCTCTTCTGATCAAGGTAAGTGCAAATTTTCAGGGCATCTAAATATTCAATCATCTTCTACCTTCAGATTTCAGACAATCTCTTCAGGTTTAAGAAGATTGAATAGGGGCAACTGTTATACCCCAAAATTTGCCCACATATTTTTCAAGAAAACTCCAATCTGAAAATTAAGAGTCTCATATAATCATGGATTTTTATTTCAACAAATATCCTGACATATGAAATACTTAGTTTTTAGAATTTTTCTTATACAGTAATTTGGCTTGCAGTTGAATTTATTCTTACGCAAGCGCCAAATGCTGTTTATTACTTCACACATGCTATTTATTTATTTACAGATAAATAGTACTGACACAATTGGTACAGAGTTAAATCTTTTTTGCAGGCGCAGAATCAGGAAACTCAGACTGTACTGGTAACAGTAAATATTAGTTATTTATTATGTCTGTGTTTTTTCTAACAAGTCATGTAAATAAACTTTCATTTTTCGCATAAAACAAAAACAAAAAAAAACAAAAACAACAAAAAAGAAAATTAACTTTGACTGTTGATTTTTCACTTCTAACTGCTGTTTCAATACCTGAACAGTCAGTTGACAGCCAAACTGCTGGCAGTACAATTCTCAGTGTTTTGTACCATCAATCAAATCAATCTTTCACAATTCAAAATTCCAAGATTTTTGTTCAAGAAGTCTTCTGAATATCACATGATTAGCAGAGACTCAACACTGCACAAAAATCAGGTACGCTTAACTGTCTCCTACACAAACAGTCCCTAATCAGGGTTTTTCTTGTTTTACAGGAGCAACAAGTTTTTGAGAGCTCAAATGGATTTCATATACATCCATACATCTCAAAGTACCATCATACAAATTTTCAAACTTCAATTCACTCAGACGCACCGTCAGCAGCTCAAACAGTCAACAGACGACCCGTTTGACCAGAAAAGTCAACTGACAGTCAAAAATGAAATTTTTTGTCAAAGTCCATATTTTGTCAAAGGATTCAACATTTGATCATTGGATGATCACAATTCATCAAGGAAAGATCAAAAATCAACAAAACCCTAAGATTCAAAATTAGGGTTTTTGCCTGAAAAAGTCAACTCAACTTTGACTGATCATAACTCTCTCATCCTTCATCCAAAAAATTCAAACCAAAGCTTGTTTTGAAGTAAATTCAATTATCTTTCAAATGCCATTGATCCCATGGTCATTGGATTCACCATTTGAAAACTATGGCCAAAGACATTACAGGTCATTTTCAAAATCAACAAAAAGACACTTTTTTCAAAAGGACACACAAGGAGAACCAAAAATCATTTTGATATGAGACCAAAGACATTGGTTAGAGGACTCTTTGAGGTTTCCAAAAAGTGCAAGATCTCCTTCATATGACAAAAATTGAAGGATTTACACCTTGTTGAAGTTGGCTAAATTTTGGGAAAATGCATGAAATCAACATTGCTCAAAAATGTTTTTTTTCCAAAAGATGCCAAGTTTTTATGGTCCAAACATCTTTGCCATGTTACTATGGGCCTCCCACGACCAAGACAAATCCCACTTCTATATTATCCATTTTTTGACATAATTTTATCTTATTTTAAGATTAAAATTAAAGGAAAATTGCAAGGATAATTAGTAGCTTGATCTCTAAGCATGACTCACCTCCAAAGTCTTCAATTTTCTGCAGAAGATTGGTGTCCAAGGCAAGAGCATTGAATGGAGTCAAAGTTGGTCAAAAATTCAAGGTTTTTTAATATTAAAGAACCAAACTTTCAACAAAGGCAACAAAGCTTCTTAGCTTGAGTTCCAAGCAACTTTGGGCTATAAATGAGCTATCATACTTCAGCAACAAAGGGAGCCAAAAAAGAGACACGAAATATAGCAAGAGCATAGCCAAGAAACCTCTAAAAATTCTCAAAATTCTCCAAACTTTGTAATTTTCGAATTATATATTTCAATCACTATCAATACAAACCAATTGCTCTAATCATCTCCTGGCACTTAATATAGTAAGTTAGAAGCAATAATCATGGCTATATACTCATAGAACTCGTGTTTAAAGAATAACATATTCGTGCATATTATCAACTTTTGATATCTATACGATAAGCTTATTTAAACAAAATCTAATGCCTTTGCCATCCCTTTGAGATCATATGGGGTAGATCTAACGTCTAACATGTGAGTTTAAAGCCCAGAATCGTGGGGTGCCATGGTTGAAGCTTAAAGCTTCAACCTTTTCGTTTTCATACTTAGCGTGATCAAATGAGAAAACTAACCTCACCATTGGACTCAGGAGGTCATCTTTAGTAGATCTGGGCCATTGTGGTTTTTATTTTCATGCGTTTTTGTAGGTTTCAAAAAATCCAGAAATTCGAAGGTGGAATCCGCAGGTAAAATCGCAGGTAAGTCCGCAGCTAAATCCGCAGGTAACTTGGAGAAGATGATGAACAGTGTAGTTGAACGTTTGACTGCACGCGTGGACAAATCTTGCTTCTCCATTGGCCAGTTTTGGCGCGTGTGGACCCCATCAAGAGTTTGAATTCATTTTGAATTCAGTGCATGCAGTCTTATCATTATGTCATGTTCTCTTCAATCTGGGCCATAGATCTTCATTAAAAAATGAATCCAACGCATCACAACACGCAGCCTATACCATGGGCTTCACTAATTTCCACACCAGATTAGTATCCTTTTTAATTTTCTATTTTATTTTATTTTTATTGCAAAAATAATCAAAAAATAGTTTTAAAATCCAAAAAATTCCACAAAAAATATTTTAAACTTCTAAAATAATATATTATTTTCTGAAATAAAAAATATTTTATTTTTCTTCAAAATTTCAATATTTTACATAATTAATTAGTATGTACTTATATATTTGCTTATTAATTATTTTAATTAGTCAAAAAATCATAAAAAAAATTGTTCTTTGTGTTAAATATTGTTTATATATTATAAACTAATTTTGTACATATTTAGGATTATTTTTCTCATTAAGTTTTAATTATTTGTGTAATTATTTGCATAATTATGTTTTAATTAACTTAAATCAATTTCCAATCAATTTCAAAAATTCCAAAAAAATTAGTTTTGTTTTAAAATTAATTGACAAACCTTTTGTACATATTTTAAACTTATTTTCTAGGTTTAAACCTATTTTCATCTTTTTCTTCATTTTAATTTAATTAATCAAGTATTAATTATAATTAAAATAAATCCTAAAAAACCCAAAAACATGCCTTTTATTTTTCTTGCAATTTAAAATTCCTAGATAAATGTATAGGATGTCAAATTCATGTAAATAGGCTAGTTTACATTTCCCGCACAATCGATGTAATAGCGTAGATTTACTTTCCGCACTTTACATTTCCGCATTTTAATTTCCAGCAAATATAAACTGCGTGTATGTCAAAGATAAAACTGAACCGTTAGATCACTAACTTCAAAGATAAATATCTGAATCCAATCACAATCACACTTGCACCTCTTCAGGTAATCCTTTCTCATTCTTTTCAAAGTCAAAATCAAAATTACACTGTTTCAAGTACAAAATCGAACCTTGCTTTTATATCCGATGACAGGATAGATTTTTAAAGGAAACAAGGATAAAGACCTTATAACTCAGGGTAGACCTCCTAGTTTGCTTGCTCAAATCAAAACAAACAAAATTCTCATACACTGCTGTTTCTTTCAAAACTTTCCAAAAAGACAATACTTTGTATACATCCAAACACGGATTATTACAAAGTTAACGTTCTTTTCAAAACATCTTTCGAAAGATAAACAAGCATTTTGTATACATCCACACACGGATCATTACAAAATTCAATTCACAAAGTATTTGGGAGCCACATATGAGCAATTTCATAGCAATCAAAAATGATCAATCAACAATTGAGCTAAGCAAACTTAAGAGCCCATGGATAACCATGGATACAAAGGGTGCTAACACCTTCCCTTTGTATAACCTACCCCCTTACCCAGAATTTCTTAAAGGTCTTTTTTCTGTGTCTTTTATAAACCTTTCCTTAATTGGATAAAATAAAAGGTCGGTGGCGACTCTGTGATATTTTCAGAAATGCGAAAGCATTAAGCGATAAAAAAGGAGTCAGTTCACGTATCTCTACAGATCAGAGGTATGGCCCGGTATTGAAAAAATCGGAGGTCCACACTAACCCTGTAAATTTTGATATAAAAATTATGTGCTTTTAGGTTTGAGAAATAACTCGTTCGATCGACAGGCTACTAGAGATTCTTGGGAGCATCTAACTCATTTTTGTGAGGCATGTTCAATGTGCGCAAGCCATATGATGTGGCCAAAGATTAGGTTAAATTACCTTTATTTGGATTTTATCTAATAGGCCGAGCAAAAGACTGGTTCCGGTGTTTACAAATGTACTATTCATACCTGGAAGGAATTTGAAAATAAATTTTTGGAGAGATTTTTTTACAAACACTCAGAAGAGCATAAATTTCTAATTTAGAATTGGGTGATGTTGGGTCCTTATTTGATACATGGGAGAGATTTATATTATTACTCTGCAGATTGTCGCACGCAGAAATGGCACCACCCGACAAAAGGGGTACCTGGGGTTTCTTTTTGTTATAGAAGGAACGCATAACACGAACTTTTAAATTATCCTACAAGGAGGAAGGGGAAAAAAATATCAATAAACCCTAAGTTGGTTAGGTGTGGGGAGCACCTAGGAGAGATTCTAAGGATCGGGAGGTCGGTTATACAGAGGGAAGGTATTAGCATCCTAAGTATCCTTATTACTCTACAGGGTCCCTTTTGTATTTTTTATTCTTCATATCCATGGTTTATTTTGCTTAGTGTTTATTGGGAAAGTTTCTCCTTTATGATAGGATAGAGAATGAATTGATGAAAAGACAGGGAAACTGACTGTTTTTGGTTTTTTGTTTGCTCGCAAAGATTCCTTGTGAATCTCATGCCTACATATCCCTAGCTTTTTGTAGTTCAGGGAACTAATAGGGAAATGGGTTGAATTTTGTGTCTTGTTCAAAGCCCAAGATTGAAGCTAAAGGTTGATCTGTGTTTTAGAAAAAGAGACAAGTCGTCATCTTAACAGAGAGATATCTCAACTATTCCACCACAAACATTTTTGTAAGTAACGGAAAAGGGTTCTTTTCATAAGAGAGGGACCTTACTTGGATGAAGCAAGTATGTCTGTCACAATCTCTTGAATGAAAGAACAATTTTTCTCAACCATTTAGGGAGGGACAATAGGCTTGATTTGAAATCAACAGAGCGTGCCTCTTACATCACCTAAATGGGAAAATGTTATGATAATATTTGTATTTTTTGAATGTGGTGTAATAGGAGAAATGTTTCTTCCATAGAGATGAATCATGTCTCACCTCTAGAGAGAAGATCAGAATTTTCAGTGTCTTGTACGAGGCCCAAGATTGAGGCTTTAAAAGAGAAGTTTGAAACTGACTCTGTTTGGAGGTGTCTCCATTTATTTGATTGGAAGATTTTTATGTGTTATGTACTAAGCCCAGAATTGAGGCTGGCTCATAGGGGAATGAAACTACTGAGTGGATGATTTATTTATACCTTGTATGAAGCCCAAGATTGAGGCTGACACAGCTGGGACACAACTTTGAAAATGAGTTATTTCTGTCTTGTATAAAGCCCAAGGCTGAAGCTGAATCTGAGAGGAAAACACTCTACTAAGTTTGAATTTTACTGTCTTGTAAAAAGCCTAATATTGAGGCTGACTCAGTAAGGAAAAAGTTTTGAAAGGGTGAACTTTGGGAGTTTTGAGACTATGAATGACTATTTCTGTATTGTACAAAGCCCAAGACTGAGGCTGAATCCACTGGGGATGACTGAGAGTTGAGACTTTCCATATCTCTTTCTCTGCAAGGGAAAGACTCAATATAGAGATTTAGTGAACACTTGAATGATTGTGATTGGGTGTTCTAAGAATTGAATTCTCACAGGTGTTGGATAAAGGGAGCTATGTCTTGTCCTATGCTTTTAGGAAGCCTGAGGGTCCTTGTAAAAAAGCTCAAGAGGAAGCTGAGGAAAAACTTATAAGAAGCCTTTGGGTCCTTGTATTATGAGCCCAAAAGGAGGCTAATCGAGGGTCATCGAGGGTCCTTGTTGTAGTACAAGAGGAAGCTGTGTTGGTTATCCTGATTTGGCTCTAAGCAAGAGGGTAAGAGGTTTCACCGGGAAATAATCCTCTTTAGGTGGATGTGCCATATTGTTTGATCTAAGTGTTTCAATATGTTTCATCGGGAATAATTCATCTTGTGGGGTGAGAAACTATATTTTCTAATTAGGATAGGCTTCACCGAGAAGTAATTCTCAATCCTGGTCATAGTCTTATCATATATATATATATATATATATATATATATATATATATATATATATATATATATATATATATATATATATATATATATATATATATTTGCTTATCTTAGGGTTTCTCTGATGGAGATCTAAGCAGTATATATACAGTTTTATATTTGACAAATATATATGACAGGTATAAGAGATATGATGAAATATAACAGTTATAACAAGTACATAGTGAATATGATGAACAGTTATTGATCATGAATGAATGCAGAGAAATATTTTTGATGTTTTTTAGTGTTTTATGAATGTTTTTTAGATGTTTTATGAATTATCTGAAAAGAAAATAAAGGTGTTGGGTCTTACACTCTAACTGAGGGCTAGAAGATTTATTTACTATATGAACAAAAGGTGTTGGGTCTTACACTCTTGATAGAGGCCCAAGAATAAGTGTTTATGAAATACAGTTGAAGGATTTGAAAATAGATGGGATTTACAGCTCAGGGAGGTGCCCAATGAAAATGACTGAGGTTGAGACTTACAGCTCAAGGATAGGCCCATTAAAATATTTACATAAAAGATTTATGACTTACAACGCAAAGAGAGGCCCATTAATAATGTGACAAACAGATGGGGCTTACAGCTCAAGGAGATGCCCATTGATAACTGTTTATGAAAAACAGTTGAAAGAAAGTTTGAAAACAATTGAACTGTTTTTGAAAATGGATGACTGGAGGAAAAAGGATGGGACTTATACTCAAGGAGAATCCCATTTGAAATTAAATGGATGAAAGTGTTTTTGATTTGAAAGTTCTTTTGAAGTTTTGAAGGGTTTTGTTGACTGAACACCCTAAGCGTCTATTTAATCGAAAGTTTTATAAAAAAGTTTTGAATGACAAAAACACACTAATTAAGATATGAAATATTATTTACACTTAATTAAGACCTAGGAAATTAGGTTTTATTCATAAGATTATTTGAAATTGATTAGGTTTTTGAAAATCAAAGGAAAACTGTTTTTGTAAGTATATTAAAAATACTAAAAAGTATCATTTTTAAACCTAATAAAAATATATCAAATAAATAATATTTTTGTGATTTTTTTCATAATCATAAAATATATGTGATAAATGAAGAGTGTGTGAACAATCATTTAAAAGTAATTAATTTTGATAGGTTAATTAATTATGTGAAGTTTGAGAAAAAATGAAAGAAATTGGTGATAAAAAATTAGGTTTGGTCTTGTAAGGGCTTGAACCAACGCCCTTGGGGTTCATAATCAAAACCTAGCCAACTGAGCTACGCGCTCAGCTTGTTTAACACATGACTCCATTTAATTATATTTTTAAAACATTTCAGAAATTCAAAAATGGCGCCATGGTTGTCTTCAACCTCAAGCTTCCCTCAAAAATTCAAATTTCTATCTCCCTTAATTCTCAACCAAATGCAATGATCCAAACATGGTTTTCACTTAATTTTTAACAAGGAACATGATGGTGGCATTAAAAATCATTTATTTTTAGTGTAGCTTAAGAATTTTTATATGAACATGAAGAACCCAAAAATTCTGAAATTTCAATATGAAATCGTGTATATGCATGATTTGGTTCAATTGATTGAGGGTTAATGATCCTTATAAGTGCAGAAACATGATGGTAACTCATTTGAACATTTAAATTGCATGGATCATAGAATTCGAGTTTGAGCTACTAACCTTCAAAGTAGAAATCTGAAATCTTGATATGGATGTTCCAGGTGCAAGATTATGATATAGGTAGCTCCTATGATGATATTAGAAGGTTTTTGAATGCTTAATTTGGTTTGAAACCTCCTGGATAGCTCTGCTCGATCTCAATTGCATAAGCTTCAAGTTGAAGATGGACCCATATCTTTCAAATGATTTATTTTTGGGAAAATGTTATATCTGACAAAGTTGTAGATCTTGATTTTCTATTCCAAATGAGTTTTGGTTGAGAAAATTTGGCCAATGGATGAGAAAGTTATGACTTTTCAAAGTTTGAATGCAATTTCTTCATTTAAAAAGTCAAAACCCTAATGGTTGACTTTTTGAAACTTGACTGATTTTCTTGATTTCTCTTGTTAAAAGGCTTCAATAATCATATGTGAATGATTTTTATCCTTAGAAGTCCATAGTTGACCAAATTTCTCAAAAGTCAAAGGTGATCTCAAACAGTTGCCTTTTTTCAAATGAATGGTGATCTTCTGGGTTTCAACTGAGGAAATCTCTCCTAACTAAATTAGTGATATGAGTGACTACATTAGAGTATTGGATATTGTTGAACCGTGATTTGAACCATGGAATCATGTCTTGACTAAAAGTCAACCTCCCAAGTGAATTAGGTCAAAAAAACCTAATTGTGGACCAGATGAAATTGGGAGTTGTTGAACTTGAATTGAAGTACATCTTGGTTGTTATATTGATGGGGGAATCATTTGAAGATACTTGAGCTCTTTGAATCATGTTTTGAAGCTTGAAGTTTCTTTCGAGGTGAAAATCTTAATTTCAGTCCCAGATGAATTCAAAACCCTAATCTGGTACCTTTGATGGACTTGAGGTTTGATGCCTTGAGATTAGAGATCACATATAGATGGATGAAGAATCTTGACCTCTATGATTGTGTTGAGGATCATTTCAATCATTGATTGATCCTTTGCTTGAATTTCCTGGCTTGAAGCCCTAATCTGAGGATTTGGTGATAGAGCATATGTTGTGAGTCTCTGCTTTGAGTTTGATGAAGCAGGTGAGATGCTATATGATGTGACATCTTAAGGGGGTCAAAAATTTGGGTATGACACAGATGTCCAAATCACAACATGAGCAGTATGGAACAAATGCAACATTTCACTAGAGGTCTCAAAGCCTAAGCAATAATTCTTTTGGATGCCTCGTGTGGGGTACTATAAGGACTTAGAATGAAGACTAGGTGAAAGAGTTGATATAAAGAATGTGACATAATGAATATTGATAAACAAGTGAAAGAAGGGTCAAACCAAAGAGTGTGTTTGAATTATATTCGAATACGGTCGTGTTAGCTCAACTTAAGATTATTTCAAAATATTTATCTGCAGCTACTATTGTTCTGGCAAATGTGAGCCGGGTTCAGACACTACAGTGTGATTTTTGTAGGGAATGACATGTGAATGGAATTGTGTACCTGAGGGAGATAGTGGTGAAGCTCAGTATGCAAACATTCAAAAAAATAATCCTTTTTCATGTTAGTATATAGTGCAATCTAAGAGGGGGTGATTAGATTTTAAGACTTTTTTGGTTATTTTATAGATGTTTGTATGTTCTTATTTTTTCAAAAATATATTGATGAACTTATAAAGTAAAGGGCATAATTTAAATGCAAAAAAAAAAAAGAGAACACAACGATGTATACTAGTTGCATTTATCAACCAAAAGTACATCTAGTCCCCTTAGACCCGTAAGAGATTTTCACTATTGTTAGATCTATGTATATGTCTCACACCAAGACGTCTTCTACAATCTTCTAACAACAACAAAGAAGCACGCTACTTCCTTGAATTCACAACAACACCAACAGCTATGACGGACTTTGAATCACCCTGATTTAAAAAACCTTCTCACAAAATAGAAAGTACACAACTTTCTATTAATTAGAATTGCTAAATGAAATGAAAGTCATTAAATTAAAAAACAATAAATAATATGCTAATATTTTAAACAGTCAATTACCTTGAGATCTAGAAAAATAAAAATACTCCATCTATTCCACCATCCATTTGTAAAATAAAATTGTCACAAAATGAAAGATGATATTCAACTTATAATGTTTTTTTTGTTAAGTAAGTAGTATTGAAAGGAGAACGAAAGTTCTCAAGCAAGACTACAAAATAACGAGGAGAACCTCGGAAAGAAATTATCCTCCAATTGAAACCTAACTTAAATAAAATCAAGAGTTTTTGATAAACTCATAAAAGTTATAATTGGGATGAATAATTTTTTCTATAAAGGACTATCTCCAAACCATATCACGAACATCCCACGTGTCGTTTCTGAATATAATATCATTCCTAATCAACCACAAACTACAAACTACAAACAGTAGCCAAACCACACACAACCTTCCTTACCTCTTTTTACTTTCTTGTGATTGCAAAACAAACTCCACCTCAAAAAACTTTCTTTAAAACCACCTGCTTTATAATCTAACAAACCAAACCAATCGGCCATTTCCTTCCAAATCGAATGCACAACCCGATAACACAAAAGAGAATGCGCCGAAGATTCACCGACCCCATCATAGAAAACACAAGAAAGATTGTTAGAAGAAGAAGAAATACCTCTATAAACTAATTAATATTAATTTTTTAAAATTGTAATTTAATTAATAATACTTTCATCACTTTCAAATCCAATATATTTTATTTTATATTGATAATATTTGTGGGTTGTGAATATATCAATATTTGATAAAGGGTAATCTAATAAAATCATTTTTTATGGTTTTTGATATGATGATGGTGGCTCTAACGGCAAGAAGTCTAACCTGATTCGTTTGGGGTTGGAAAACAATTCACTTGCATTTTTGTTTGGTCTTTGTGATTGTTTATTCTCTTGTTTTTTATTTTTTTATACTCTTATATTGTTTTAGGATTATGTTTTTTTTTGCAGATTTCCATCTTTATTATTATTAATATATTTTATCATTAAAAAACGATCTTTCTTGAAATTCTTTTAACCTGCGGTTGCTTTGCTGGTTGATGGGGTACGAGGTGGCTTGCATTCTCAAGTGTTTTCTTTGACTCTATAAAATGTATTGGTATTTCTGCTGCTTTGCAATATTTCATAGGTTGTATTTTTATGGAGTAGTGGCGGTTTTTGTTGTTATGTCATTTCTGGTGTTAGGCTTGTCACCTGTAATATGGCTGTCATTAAAACTTAAAACTTCCAATATTGGCATACCTTAAATTTGTGTGTGTTTAATGTTTAATAATTACCTTGCCTCTTAGAAAAAACTACCACAAAAAGGTGAGTGATAGAAAGAGTGTTGAAAACAAATTAATTAGAGTGACAAGAATAACTAAACTGGTATGAATCAAAAGTTAAACAAAAAAAACTAATTGGTCTGTGCCCTTCACAAGGTCCGTAGCGAAAGACCCATGGACCTTTCTACTTCAGCTGCAAGTCAGAGCTTGCAAAATCAATAACAAACCAACACAAAATGAACTCTTATTACACCTAAGAGTATCCATATCCATGACACTCATTTTTGTGTCTTAAATGGACCCTATTTGATATTTAATATTACTTCATATTTATAATAAATTAAATCATTCAATCATATTTTCTAAATATCCATATATTATCCAAAAGTTTAAAAAGATAAGGAAAAAATTATGACACAGTGGTGTTTTTTTACCTCGGTGATTTAATTATACAATTATCCAAAACACTCTGATACAATAGTATTGATTAGTGTGAAGCCACTTTCAAACCTACCCGATGCGCATGCTAGCATACTTTAAAACATCCACAATCACTTCCTTTCTGCACAAAATTTCTGATCCACCACATTAGGATTTCATAAAATAAATGGAAGAATCACTACTAAAAATATGGCATTTGAGAAAAGGTATTTACATCAGGTATAAAAATATATGATGTAAACAATATTTGTCAAAGGATTTTACATCAGACATTTATTTTCAATAATAAGAAAAATATTTGATTTAGGGAAAAATATAATACGGTGGCAGTTTGGTAAATAAAAGGATTTTTGTTATAAAAGGTCATTACATCGGGCCAATTTCCCAACCCATGTAAAAAGTCCAATGATTAAAAAAATAAAAATACTGTGGCAGTTTGTTAAATAAAAGGATTTCTGTTATAAAAGGTCATTATATCAGTCCAATTGCCCAACCGATGTAAAAAGCATATAACCCTAATATAACGTGGCATACTGAAGTAAAAAAAGGCCTTTTTCCACAAAACCCTAATATTCTTTACCATACTCATTCATTCCCAAAACCTTGTTCTTTGTTTCCACCGCTGCATCCTTATCTGCGATCACCCACCTGCCATCTCTATTTCTCCAAACCACAACAACCTTCATCCGCCATATCCATGCTTCTTATTCCGGTCCGCTATTCCACAACAACCTTCCACACCGTCACTATTGTACCGCCGCTCAACACATAACTCTCTAGCTTCCATAACCAGCTTCGACGTCATTATCGGTAACTCTTACTTTTCATTAGTTTTCTTTCTTTTTGTAGTGACTTATTTGATTGAACATCGCATGTCTAAATATTACTGCTTATGTGCATCGCATATGATTTATGAAGTCTAAGGATAAAGTATAATTGGTGATGGTTAAGTGTGAATTAGGTTTTGTTATGCCAAATTCAAGATTGAATCACTTCAAGTGTTGATTTTTGCAGTTTCTCTCTGAAAGTAAGACACTTTCGTCGCTCATTATCTCTTTCAAGGTCAGTTTCTGCCAAGTATTAATATGTATGCAACTTTTTGCTGTCTGATTTGAACTGTATAGGTTTTTTAGTTTTTATGCTTCCGCGTAATTGGTAAAATTATTTTCATAAAAATATGGTCATCTAAAAGTGTATCATGTGATTATACTTGGCATATACATCTTAGGTAGGTGGTATCATATGGTCAATTGAAAATATAAAACACGTCTTACACCAATGGCTTGTCTAAATTTAATGCTTGATGGTGATTCCCGTGATGGGATCCAAATAACTTGATAGGAAGAGATGATATTATGCTATTCAATAGACTTATCAGTATAATTCTTCATGTGGAAACGTGGCGGGGGTGTTAATAAAGTGGTTGTCGGCTTGGCCGCTGAATATAAATGTTCATTAGGGTTAACTCTCTTGTTTTCTAGTTGTAGCCTTTTGCGACGACTTGGGAACTACATGTTAGGATCTTGATGGCATGTGGTGCTCAAATGCCTGCAACTTTATGGTATGAGGTAATGATGTTTTGTTGATGAGCACCTCTGGAACACCTTAATATTGTGACTGACAATAAAACTAATGTTGTATTGATTATAGACATGGTGACATGGTCTTCCATTGTTGTAGACTTGATGACAGTAGATGGGTGAGTTCCAATCTAAAAGCTGGAGCACTCTGAACATAATATTATTGATAACAACAATTGCATATCAGCAGTGATACAATTCAAAAACTACAAATAACCTATGCTCTAAGTTATGGGTCGAGGTTATCTTTCTCTTTAGGATTTCTTTTGATTGTCCTATATTGAGTTGGTTATGTTACCAATAATTGGTTCTAGGTATCACGTTCCGCTCACAATAGAATTTTAACGCTTATGCATGACAGAGTTCAATTACCTCCCCCCTTGACTCTGCTCATCTGGTAAATTGATTTCATCCTTTTGGTTACACCAACTTTGATGTGGAATTTGTACTTGTGAAGTAAGTCATCAAACTTTTCACATCACATTCTGGATATTTACTTGAGTTTTGTTCGTTTGAATATTTGCAGATCCCATACGAGATTCAAATCCCCAAGTTCATCTGTAAGTTTTATCTAATTGAATAGTTTGAGATTACTTAGAAAAGGGAAACTTGTGGGACAATTACAGTTGTATTAAGATTTTGTTTACATTTGCAGCCTAGACATTACCAGAGTCGCAATCCTAACCAAAGTTCAAGGAGCCTATAACAATCTCGTTTAGCTTATAAGTATGTCATAATTGTCTTCAAACTCATAATCATTATTAAGTGCTTGTAGTTAATTATAATTCTATATTTAATCTTATGATAAGTATTCACTAATTATGTCATTCATTTATAGACAAGACAACAACATAACTCTACTCAATATGGGTACTATGTGATGAAAAATATGTTGGATATTGTCTCTGCCAATATAACCGAGTCTTGGATGAAGGTAATAAAAATAATTTTACTTTGTTATTTACTTTGCATTTTGTAACTTAATGTGATTTTTACAAGAATAACTCTATATTGTTATTTACGAATTGTAGGTATTTGATAACCCAACATAATTAACACAAGATGATTTGTATGATTTTGCGACTCCGTTGGACAAAATGTTTCTTTGAGTTATATAAAGATTAAGCTTTATCTGGTGAGTTATATGGAATTGTTTATAAATATATATATATATATATATATATATATATATATATATATATATATATATATATATATATATATATATATATTAGAGTTTTTTGACTTTGGTGTTGTCTGCTGATGTTAATTGGTGTTATTGTTTATTGTCAGCAAATGTGATTTTGGTGTTGTTTACCGAAGCTACAACTCATCTTCTTGTGGATTGCATGTTGGTATTTCAAGTGTGGGAAAGGACTTATAAATAGTTGAATATTTTTGTATGGTTTCACTTGTTTTGTTATTGTTGTAGTAGTCCACAGTGTGTAAACTTCCTTATAATTTTGTACACTTGTGTGTATCTTAGATTAATACTTTTATAAATCAATTGTTCATTTTGAAGAATATATATGTGCATCCTAACTATTTCGTGCAATGAAATTATCCTTCACTGGTTAGAAAAGTATGAAAATAGCGACATAAATGTGATCTGTGTGATGTGTGAAAAATATGAAAAATAGCAACCTAAATGTGGTCTGTGTGATGTTGAAAAAATATGAAAATTTAGGTACAAAAAAATTACTGAAAAAACACCTTGATTTCACTAAAAAGTAGCAAACATATTACATTTGGCCATTGTGGCAACCGATGTTAAAACCTATATATTACATCGGGCCATTGGGGCAACCGATGTTAAAACCTATATATTACATTGGGCCATTGGGGCAACCGATGTTAAATTTTGCAAATTTTTTTTTAAAAAAAAAATTGGATTTTTTTCACATCAAACATAACATTCAACCGATATGGTATGTGGATTTTTCACATCAGGCTGTTGCCCGATGTAAAATGTCTTGAATTTACTTGGATTTACATCGGACCAGACCCGATGTAAAATGTACTTTTTGCCCGATGTAAAAAATATTTCCTACATTAGTGAATATAAAATGATTGAGCATTATTAACTGTGAGATGATGTTTTTTTGGTGGTCTTGGTATTGTTTTCTCATTAGATGCTGGTATAGGTGGGTTTTTTTGTCTGGTGTTAATTGTTGGTTTTATTTAGGATGTCATATTGTGTTTTGCTAATATATCAGGTGCAATATAGGTTGTTTTGTATTCTTTTGGGCATTTCTGATGCCTTAGTTTTATATATTTATCCTTTTGCTCTTGAAAAAAAAAACTACTAATATATTTATAAAAACATTTATGGTAATCTTTTTATTTTCGTTAGCGACCTTCTATATTAAAGGGTCAAAAAATGAAAATTGGAAGAATATATAAAGATAGACCAGTAATAAAAGATTTATTGTAATAATCATTTAATATTTGGTAGTGCTCTTTTATTAGGATCTTGTATCTTCCTTCCCAATACTATTGGATGGATGGACTCTATATTATCAACTTTCAAATAGCACTATCATTATTCATTACCACACTTTAAAGTTAAACCACTATATATAGTGCGTTATTTTTTCAACTCTCCAAACCAAAAGAAAAACTCTTTCTCGTACAAAATGAGAAACATGATAGGAAGCTAGCCTATCAAAAGTATGAAATTAGGGTTCAACAATAAAAGAGAAAAGACATTAAAAACAAACTAAGAAAATAGAGATAAAAAGATAAACTTTGATTTCTTTGATTGCTTCAAATGTCTCTATGAGACTACATTATATAACATTCTTAATGGATAATAATAACATAAAAGCCCAAACACTACTAAAAGCCCAATAACCATCCTAATAATAATACTACTAATATAAATCATATAATACCCTTCTATCATTGCCGCGGGGTTCACTTTAACCTTGTCCTCAAGGTTCTAAAGTAAAACTTAAGATGCTAAATAGTGATTGCTACATTAATCTTTCCTGGATCCCATTGCTTGAATTTGGAGAGCCAAACTTTTGTGCACACCTTCAATTGTCCACCAAGATCCCATACTCCCGTAAGCTCGAGCCTCTTCACGTTTGCTTGGAAATCCTTTGTCTCTGTTTGCACCTTGAAGGAATCATAATAACCTTTTCCTTTGTTTATCTCACAGGTTGCTTTGTACTCTTCCAAATACCTCATGCTTGGCACAGCCTTCTCCTGAATCTCCTTTTTTATTTTCTCCTCATTTCTTTCTTTTTGCTTTTCTAACTCACCAGCTGCTCTAAGGCACAGCCGTGCTCTTACGCTCAGTCCAAGGCTATCCAAGGCGGCTGCAATATCGGTATTAAGAGCATCACCAGATGACAAGGGAAGGTCATCAAGTTTGTTTAAGTGCACCACATTTTGCATTCCCAAACTCTCCTCTAATTCAGCTTCATAGGCTAGATGTTGCAGTAAGCTTTTGTTGGCAACTTCAGAAAGCTGTGTCGAATCTTTTAGCTGAGCAATATGAAACATGAGTTGTAAAACGGCGTCTGAGTTATTTACCACAATCAACTGGCCATTACCATTGCAGAAAATGTAAGTTCCAAAGGGTCTATAAGGGCTTAACTCAACAAAATTTGTCATAGTCTCCAGCAGCAAATTTGTGTTTCCCATCAGATTACAAGCAACATGCCTTGTAACAGCTGCTGCATTCCTCATCACGGTCGAGTAAAATTCACAACTCAAACTCTCTCTTATTGAATCCTGAGATTCAAAGTTGTTGTCGTCGGGAGTCAAAAGCTGAAGAGCAGGACTAAGAATTTTTTCAATACTAGAAAAAGGAGCAAGAAAAATCCTTGGCACTATGTCATATATCATGACAAAGTGTACGAAGCGACGAGACCAGTTTTGTCTGTTTGAAGCATGAGAGAATATATGATTACCAACCAAAGGAGAACCAAAAGTAACACACATGGGTGACTTATGCTGAATTTGGTTAAGATTCTCTTCTAATGCCCAAAATGTTACAAGAATGGCCAACACAGCACCTGAAGAATGACCTGTAAACACTACTTGCTTCCCTTCTGCCATACCTTTCTTCACCTCCTCATCGTAATTAAGAAGTAAATTTGCCAGCCCATGAGTTCCACCGAGATCGAAAAGAAACAGCCCATGAGTTCCACCGGGATCGAAAAGAAATATGAAGTTTGTTAGTAGCATTACCGAGAATGTGTTTGTAGTCATCTTCCCGACATGCTGCAGACTTGTGTTTGAAGTAATAATAGTTTCTTTGGGAAGATAGAGGAAAATGAAGTCCCTGTTTGGCATTTGATCAAACACCTTGCTTGCACTATTCAGGTAATTTATTTGACAATATGTGTTGAAGATATCAGTCCCATGAACAGAATAATTGTAAGCAAACAAAGCCAAAATCATTGTCGTGATTGAAGGTGGCAATAAGAGTGGACCTGGATCGAAAGGCAATGAGAGTTGAAGGAGGCCATCTATTTTTGCAAACTTCGTATGTGTGTGGAAAAAAACTTGTGCACGTTGCAAGTTAATAGTTTGTGTTTTTGACTGTTGTTGCTTCTTCTTCAAATTGGAATCAATATGTTTTGAGTGTAAAAGAGTATCGGCATTGTAAACCCTCAAAAGTGGTGAATCAGGTGGTTTACGTGGAATTGCAAAATTTCCATCATAGTGAAACTCTTTGTCATTGACGGCAGCCTCGACCTTGATAATCTAACAAACCAAACCAATCGGCCATTTCCTTCCAAATCGAATGCACAACCCGATAACACAAAAGAGAATGCGCCGAAGATTCACCGACCCCATCATAGAAAACACAAGAAAGATTGTTAGAAGAAGAAGAAATACCTCTATAAACTAATTAATATTAATTTTTTAAAATTGTAATTTAATTAATAATACTTTCATCACTTTCAAATCCAATATATTTTATTTTATATTGATAATATTTGTGGGTTGTGAATATATCAATATTTGATAAAGGGTAATCTAATAAAATCATTTTTTATGGTTTTTGATATGATGATGGTGGCTCTAACGGCAAGAAGTCTAACCTGATTCGTTTGGGGTTGGAAAACAATTCACTTGCATTTTTGTTTGGTCTTTGTGATTGTTTATTCTCTTGTTTTTTATTTTTTTATACTCTTATATTGTTTTAGGATTATGTTTTTTTTTGCAGATTTCCATCTTTATTATTATTAATATATTTTATCATTAAAAAACGATCTTTCTTGAAATTCTTTTAACCTGCGGTTGCTTTGCTGGTTGATGGGGTACGAGGTGGCTTGCATTCTCAAGTGTTTTCTTTGACTCTATAAAATGTATTGGTATTTCTGCTGCTTTGCAATATTTCATAGGTTGTATTTTTATGGAGTAGTGGCGGTTTTTGTTGTTATGTCATTTCTGGTGTTAGGCTTGTCACCTGTAATATGGCTGTCATTAAAACTTAAAACTTCCAATATTGGCATACCTTAAATTTGTGTGTGTTTAATGTTTAATAATTACCTTGCCTCTTAGAAAAAACTACCACAAAAAGGTGAGTGATAGAAAGAGTGTTGAAAACAAATTAATTAGAGTGACAAGAATAACTAAACTGGTATGAATCAAAAGTTAAACAAAAAAAACTAATTGGTCTGTGCCCTTCACAAGGTCCGTAGCGAAAGACCCATGGACCTTTCTACTTCAGCTGCAAGTCAGAGCTTGCAAAATCAATAACAAACCAACACAAAATGAACTCTTATTACACCTAAGAGTATCCATATCCATGACACTCATTTTTGTGTCTTAAATGGACCCTATTTGATATTTAATATTACTTCATATTTATAATAAATTAAATCATTCAATCATATTTTCTAAATATCCATATATTATCCAAAAGTTTAAAAAGATAAGGAAAAAATTATGACACAGTGGTGTTTTTTTACCTCGGTGATTTAATTATACAATTATCCAAAACACTCTGATACAATAGTATTGATTAGTGTGAAGCCACTTTCAAACCTACCCGATGCGCATGCTAGCATACTTTAAAACATCCACAATCACTTCCTTTCTGCACAAAATTTCTGATCCACCACATTAGGATTTCATAAAATAAATGGAAGAATCACTACTAAAAATATGGCATTTGAGAAAAGGTATTTACATCAGGTATAAAAATATATGATGTAAACAATATTTGTCAAAGGATTTTACATCAGACATTTATTTTCAATAATAAGAAAAATATTTGATTTAGGGAAAAATATAATACGGTGGCAGTTTGGTAAATAAAAGGATTTTTGTTATAAAAGGTCATTACATCGGGCCAATTTCCCAACCCATGTAAAAAGTCCAATGATTAAAAAAATAAAAATACTGTGGCAGTTTGTTAAATAAAAGGATTTCTGTTATAAAAGGTCATTATATCAGTCCAATTGCCCAACCGATGTAAAAAGCATATAACCCTAATATAACGTGGCATACTGAAGTAAAAAAAGGCCTTTTTCCACAAAACCCTAATATTCTTTACCATACTCATTCATTCCCAAAACCTTGTTCTTTGTTTCCACCGCTGCATCCTTATCTGCGATCACCCACCTGCCATCTCTATTTCTCCAAACCACAACAACCTTCATCCGCCATATCCATGCTTCTTATTCCGGTCCGCTATTCCACAACAACCTTCCACACCGTCACTATTGTACCGCCGCTCAACACATAACTCTCTAGCTTCCATAACCAGCTTCGACGTCATTATCGGTAACTCTTACTTTTCATTAGTTTTCTTTCTTTTTGTAGTGACTTATTTGATTGAACATCGCATGTCTAAATATTACTGCTTATGTGCATCGCATATGATTTCTGAAGTCTAAGGATAAAGTATAATTGGTGATGGTTAAGTGTGAATTAGGTTTTGTTATGCCAAATTCAAGATTGAATCACTTCAAGTGTTGATTTTTGCAGTTTCTCTCTGAAAGTAAGACACTTTCGTCGCTCATTATCTCTTTCAAGGTCAGTTTCTGCCAAGTATTAATATGTATGCAACTTTTTGCTGTCTGATTTGAACTGTATAGGTTTTTTAGTTTTTATGCTTCCGCGTAATTGGTAAAATTATTTTCATAAAAATATGGTCATCTAAAAGTGTATCATGTGATTATACTTGGCATATACATCTTAGGTAGGTGGTATCATATGGTCAATTGAAAATATAAAACACGTCTTACACCAATGGCTTGTCTAAATTTAATGCTTGATGGTGATTCCCGTGATGGGATCCAAATAACTTGATAGGAAGAGATGATATTATGCTATTCAATAGACTTATCAGTATAATTCTTCATGTGGAAACGTGGCGGGGGTGTTAATAAAGTGGTTGTCGGCTTGGCCGCTGAATATAAATGTTCATTAGGGTTAACTCTCTTGTTTTCTAGTTGTAGCCTTTTGCGACGACTTGGGAACTACATGTTAGGATCTTGATGGCATGTGGTGCTCAAATGCCTGCAACTTTATGGTATGAGGTAATGATGTTTTGTTGATGAGCACCTCTGGAACACCTTAATATTGTGACTGACAATAAAACTAATGTTGTATTGATTATAGACATGGTGACATGGTCTTCCATTGTTGTAGACTTGATGACAGTAGATGGGTGAGTTCCAATCTAAAAGCTGGAGCACTCTGAACATAATATTATTGATAACAACAATTGCATATCAGCAGTGATACAATTCAAAAACTACAAATAACCTATGCTCTAAGTTATGGGTCGAGGTTATCTTTCTCTTTAGGATTTCTTTTGATTGTCCTATATTGAGTTGGTTATGTTACCAATAATTGGTTCTAGGTATCACGTTCCGCTCACAATAGAATTTTAACGCTTATGCATGACAGAGTTCAATTACCTCCCCCCTTGACTCTGCTCATCTGGTAGATTGATTTCATCCTTTTGGTTACACCAACTTTGATGTGGAATTTGTACTTGTGAAGTAAGTCATCAAACTTTTCACATCACATTCTGGATATTTACTTGAGTTTTGTTCGTTTGAATATTTGCAGATCCCATACGAGATCCAAATCCCCAAGTTCATCTGTAAGTTTTATCTAATTGAATAGTTTGAGATTACTTAGAAAAGGGAAACTTGTGGGACAATTACAGTTGTATTAAGATTTTGTTTACATTTGCAGCCTAGACATTACCAGAGTCGCAATCCTAACCAAAGTTCAAGGAGCCTATAACAATCTCGTTTAGCTTATAAGTATGTCATAATTGTCTTCAAACTCATAATCATTATTAAGTGCTTGTAGTTAATTATAATTCTATATTTAATCTTATGATAAGTATTCACTAATTATGTCATTCATTTATAGACAAGACAACAACATAACTCTACTCAATATGGGTACTATGTGATGAAAAATATGTTGGATATTGTCTCTGCCAATATAACCGAGTCTTGGATGAAGGTAATAAAAATAATTTTACTTTGTTATTTACTTTGCATTTTGTAACTTAATGTGATTTTTACAAGAATAACTCTATATTGTTATTTACGAATTGTAGGTATTTGATAACCCAACATAATTAACACAAGATGATTTGTATGATTTTGCGACTCCGTTGGACAAAATGTTTCTTTGAGTTATATAAAGATTAAGCTTTATCTGGTGAGTTATATGGAATTGTTTATAAATATATATATATATATATATATATATATATATATATATATATATATATATATATATATATATATATATATATAATAATTAGAGTTTTTTGACTTTGGTGTTGTCTGCTGATGTTAATTGGTGTTATTGTTTATTGTCAGCAAATGTGATTTTGGTGTTGTTTACCGAAGCTACAACTCATCTTCTTGTGGATTGCATGTTGGTATTTCAAGTGTGGGAAAGGACTTATAAATAGTTGAATATTTTTGTATGGTTTCACTTGTTTTGTTATTGTTGTAGTAGTCCACAGTGTGTAAACTTCCTTATAATTTTGTACACTTGTGTGTATCTTAGATTAATACTTTTATAAATCAATTGTTCATTTTGAAGAATATATATGTGCATCCTAACTATTTCGTGCAATGAAATTATCCTTCACTGGTTAGAAAAGTATGAAAATAGCGACATAAATGTGATCTGTGTGATGTGTGAAAAATATGAAAAATAGTAACCTAAATGTGGTCTGTGTGATGTTGAAAAAATATGAAAATTTAGGTACAAAAAAATTACTGAAAAAACACCTTGATTTCACTAAAAAGTAGCAAACATATTACATTTGGCCATTGTGGCAACCGATGTTAAAACCTATATATTACATCGGGCCATTGGGGCAACCGATGTTAAAACCTATATATTACATTGGGCCATTGGGGCAACCGATGTTAAATTTTGCAAATTTTTTTTTAAAAAAAAAAATTGGATTTTTTTCACATCAAACATAACATTCAACCGATATGGTATGTGGATTTTTCACATCAGGCTGTTGCCCGATGTAAAATGTCTTGAATTTACTTGGATTTACATCGGACCAGACCCGATGTAAAATGTACTTTTTGCCCGATGTAAAAAATATTTCCTACATTAGTGAATATAAAATGATTGAGCATTATTAACTGTGAGATGATGTTTTTTTGGTGGTCTTGGTATTGTTTTCTCATTAGATGCTGGTATAGGTGGGTTTTTTTGTCTGGTGTTAATTGTTGGTTTTATTTAGGATGTCATATTGTGTTTTGCTAATATATCAGGTGCAATATAGGTTGTTTTGTATTCTTTTGGGCATTTCTGATGCCTTAGTTTTATATATTTATCCTTTTGCTCTTGAAAAAAAAAACTACTAATATATTTATAAAAACATTTATGGTAATCTTTTTATTTTCGTTAGTGACCTTCTATATTAAAGGGTCAAAAAATGAAAATTGGAAGAATATATAAAGATAGACCAGTAATAAAAGATTTATTGTAATAATCATTTAATATTTGGTAGTGCTCTTTTATTAGGATCTTGTATCTTCCTTCCCAATACTATTGGATGGATGGACTCTATATTATCAACTTTCAAATAGCACTATCATTATTCATTACCACACTTTAAAGTTAAACCACTATATATAGTGCGTTATTTTTTCAACTCTCCAAACCAAAAGAAAAACTCTTTCTCGTACAAAATGAGAAACATGATAGGAAGCTAGCCTATCAAAAGTATGAAATTAGGGTTCAACAATAAAAGAGAAAAGACATTAAAAACAAACTAAGAAAATAGAGATAAAAAGATAAACTTTGATTTCTTTGATTGCTTCAAATGTCTCTATGAGACTACATTATATAACATTCTTAATGGATAATAATAACATAAAAGCCCAAACACTACTAAAAGCCCAATAACCATCCTAATAATAATACTACTAATATAAATCATATAATACCCTTCTATCATTGCCGCGGGGTTCACTTTAACCTTGTCCTCAAGGTTCTAAAGTAAAACTTAAGATGCTAAATAGTGATTGCTACATTAATCTTTCCTGGATCCCATTGCTTGAATTTGGAGAGCCAAACTTTTGTGCACACCTTCAATTGTCCACCAAGATCCCATACTCCCGCAAGCTCGAGCCTCTTCACGTTTGCTTGGAAATCCTTTGTCTCTGTTTGCACCTTGAAGGAATCATAATAACCTTTTCCTTTGTTTATCTCACAGGTTGCTTTGTACTCTTCCAAATACCTCATGCTTGGCACAGCCTTCTCCTGAATCTCCTTTTTTATTTTCTCCTCATTTCTTTCTTTTTGCTTTTCTAACTCACCAGCTGCTCTAAGGCACAGCCGTGCTCTTACGCTCAGTCCAAGGCTATCCAAGGCGGCTGCAATATCGGTATTAAGAGCATCACCAGATGACAAGGGAAGGTCATCAAGTTTGTTTAAGTGCACCACATTTTGCATTCCCAAACTCTCCTCTAATTCAGCTTCATAGGCTAGATGTTGCAGTAAGCTTTTGTTGGCAACTTCAGAAAGCTGTGTCGAATCTTTTAGCTGAGCAATATGAAACATGAGTTGTAAAACGGCGTCTGAGTTATTTACCACAATCAACTGGCCATTACCATTGCAGAAAATGTAAGTTCCAAAGGGTCTATAAGGGCTTAACTCAACAAAATTTGTCATAGTCTCCAGCAGCAAATTTGTGTTTCCCATCAGATTACAAGCAACATGCCTTGTAACAGCTGCTGCATTCCTCATCACGGTCGAGTAAAATTCACAACTCAAACTCTCTCTTATTGAATCCTGAGATTCAAAGTTGTTGTCGTCGGGAGTCAAAAGCTGAAGAGCAGGACTAAGAATTTTTTCAATACTAGAAAAAGGAGCAAGAAAAATCCTTGGCACTATGTCATATCTCATGACAAAGTGTACGAAGCGACGAGACCAGTTTTGTCTGTTTGAAGCATGAGAGAATATATGATTACCAACCAAAGGAGAACCAAAAGTAACACACATGGGTGACTTATGCTGAATTTGGTTAAGATTCTCTTCTAATGCCCAAAATGTTACAAGAATGGCCAACACAGCACCTGAAGAATGACCTGTAAACACTACTTGCATCCCTTCTGCCATACCTTTCTTCACCTCCTCATCGTAATTAAGAAGTAAATTTGCCAGCCCATGAGTTCCACCAAGATCGAAAAGAAACAGCCCATGAGTTCCACCGGGATCGAAAAGAAATATGAAGTTTGTTAGTAGCATTACCGAGAATGTGTTTGTAGTCATCTTCCCGACATGCTGCAGACTTGTGTTTGAAGTAATAATAGTTTCTTTGGGAAGATAGAGGAAAATGAAGTCCCTGTTTGGCATTTGATCAAACACCTTGCTTGCACTATTCGGGTAATTTATTTGACAATATGTGTTGAAGATATCAGTCCCATGAACAGAATAATTGTAAGCAAACAAAGCCAAAATCATTGTCGTGATTGAAGGTGGCAATAAGAGTGGACCTGGATCGAAAGGCAATGAGAGTTGAAGGAGGCCATCTATTTTTGCAAACTTCGTATGTGTGTGGAAAAAAACTTGTGCACGTTGCAAGTTAATAGTTTGTGTTTTTGACTGTTGTTGCTTCTTCTTCAAATTGGAATCAATATGTTTTGAGTGTAAAAGAGTATCGGCATTGTAAACCCTCAAAAGTGGTGAATCAAGTGGTTTACGTGGAATTGCAAAATTTCCATCATAGTGAAACTCTTTGTCATTGACGGCAGCCTCGACCTTGATCAGTGATGAAGAATTAAAGTCTGGTAGATGGGTTTTGTTAACAAAGCTTGGTTGTGGTGAATGAGATAAGATTATGTATGGTGGTTTTAAGGGTGGCGGCGGTACAGGAGTTTGATCAGAAATCCTTGTCGGCGGTGGCTCTTGTGGTGACTGTGTTTGATTTCTACCCAGATCCGACACCTCAGAGAACAATAGTGGTTGGATTTCATACATATTGGGTTGATCTGGTGATTCTTCTTCTAGGTCATCCTTAAGAGATTTGACATCACCATTAAAACCTGTGTGTTTGAAGTGAGAAAAAGGTGGCGATGCCCTAAAAATTGGAGACTGGGTTTGTTGCTTTAGATTTGACAAAGGGTCTAGAGCTATTTTAGGAAGGTCACGATGGATTTGTTCCACAATAAAATCCGGATGAAAACAAGTGTCGTCAATGGGTTTCATTGATTTTAGATTTGGCTCTGCGAACACATAGTTTAAAAATTCTGAATATGGTTCCCCTGCTTCATCTAACTCAGGCATAGCATCTCTAAACTCAGGTTTAAAATACCAGAGGATAGCAGTAGTAAAGGCATCCCAACTTGGCAATGGGTACCTTTGAGACCATTGAAACCACCATTGAAGAGCTTGACCTCTCAATACGGGAACAATGCTTGCTAATTTTCTTTCTTCTGGTATTCTATTGGTAACAAAATATTTTTCTGTACACAAAATCCACCAATAACAATCGTCACATCCATCATATATTGAAATATTCATCTTAGGCAAGAGATCGAAAATGAAAGCACCAATTGATAGGAAGCTAGCCTATCAAAAGTATGAAATTAGGGTTCAACAATAAAAGAGAAAAGACATTAAAAACAAACTAAGAAAATAGAGATAAAAAGATAAACTTTGATTTCTTTGATTGCTTCAAATGTCTCTATGAGACTACATTATATAACATTCTTAATGGATAATAATAACATAAAAGCCCAAACACTACTAAAAGCCCAATAACCATCCTAATAATAATACTACTAATATAAATCATATAATACCCTTCTATCAAAACACTAGCGGTAACCAAGAAGAATCATCAAATGCATTGAACCAAAGAATTGTCCCCTCGTCTCATACTCTTGCAAGTAACCATCTCAACAGTTCAAGAGTTCCAAAACATGCACCAACCAATCTTCCAAATATGCAGTTTCAAATCAATATGATGGGAAACATGACTGATTATAATTTTTATGTACACGATGAAACAGGCGACAGCACTGGATTGTCTTTCCGTGCTGCATATTATGCTGCTAGGAATTATGGATTTGGAGATCATAAGAACCTATGCACTTGTGTGGGATCTATGCTATGCTCCGTGGTCCCTGCTTTCCGAAACTCTGTGGAAGCAGCACTAAATGGATCCGGCATAAGGCCTCGTTTTGTGAGTTTACCATCGCAGGCTCAGGAACATCGAAAAACCATACCGATTGCTGAGGTTCCCGAATCTGATTGGTCTTCCATTCTGGTTGTTTTTGGCTATTGTGTTCTTATTCTTTTCAAGATAGACAGTGAGATATTTGGTCGGGGCACATCTGTGACCAACAGCTCCCACACAAACAGGATTGATGAACTGCGGACAAAAGTTGGATGCCATCGCAACTATCTGTCTGGTATACCGTTTAAACCACAGACAGAAAATGCGATTAGGACTGTGCTTGGAACTCACGCTCTTCGCACTTCTGTTATTAACTTCCTCATGAATAATTTCAATCATTCGGATCCACAAATCTGTAGTCTGTGTCATTACTTGAGCTATGTATTATCTTGGTCAGGTGATATGCGCGTTTTTACTGTCATAAATGAGAGACTAGTCAAGACAAAATCCCCAGTCTTATCCGACTTACGGGTTGTTGCAGAGGTGGAAAATTTGGAAGAGCTCATTAAAGCTATTGCATCTTACACTTATCCTCAGTATTTCAATCATCTGTGTTTAGTTTCTGAACTTTTCTATCTTGATGTTTCAAGATTTCCAACTCTATTTGCTGTTGTGTTAGAGCTGGAGAAAGGAGGAGACATTGGATATGCTCACTTTTGTGAGGGCACTTCAAAGGCAGATAGTTCAACAGTACGAGACTTGGTCAAACTTCACCGGACAGCTATGGCAGAAAATCGAGTCACTACTATCAGGTGTTTGCCTACAGTTCCTGGCATCTGAAGACCGAAGAAGTCTTATGTCTATTGAAGATTTATTTTTAGTTTCTTTTGTTGTTGGCGATTTGCTTTTGAAAAGTTTTATTTGCTGTTGTTCTTGTTTTCATTTCTAGTTGTTTTCACTTTTAATTGCTCTTTATTAACTGCACATTTTATGAGTTTTATTTTAATTCTGAATAATGTACAAATTTTATGAATTTTATTTTAAGGTGAAGTCCCTAATTTAACTTTTTTTGGTAAAATCATAAATTTGATCAATCAGAAAGTAGTGTTTGACTTAAAATTTTACATTGTTAACTTAGTTAATGTCACATAGGATTATATAGGATTATATGGTATACATTCTTATTGTGTACCTTCTATGTAACTCATATATCAAAATCTTTAATATTCATCTTCTACATCTAAATTCAGATAAACTTTTATGAATTCAAGAACACACAAATGACGAAATTCTTATTATTAGCTATTCCAAACAAATGAATACACCACGAGCACGATTTTATAATTATTTTTTCATAAAATCTTATAACCAAGCCGAACGAACGTATTTATTCTAGTTTCACACCACTTTTTTTTATTTGTCAAATTCACGGCTAATTATGCAATTTTGAATACATATTAGGAACTGTGGTGAAATTCCAGTTTCAGCGGTATATAACTTGTGCATTAATTTGTTGATTTGGTGATTTTTAATTTTTTTTTTTTTGAGAACTCACATAAACTCAAGAACATAAAAATGACAAAATCATGATTCTTAACTGTTTTAAGCAAGTGAATATATCATTAGAAGCGGAATTTCACTAGGAGCACTACGATTCTATAATTACTTTTTCATAAAACATCTAACCAAGTCAGATCTTACGTGTTTGTGTTTGAGTTTCACGGTTTGTTTTGCAATTTTGAATACATCTTTGGAATCGTGGTGAAATTTTGGTTGCAATGTATATAATTTGTGAATTAACTTTGATTTGGTGATTTTTCTGATTTTTTGTTAAGAACTCACATGAACTCAAGAACACAAAAATGGCAAAATCATGATTTTTAACTGTTTCTAGCAAATGAATACATCATTAGAAGCAGAATTTCACCAGGAGCACAATTCTATAATTAGTTTTTCATAAAACCTCTTAACCAAGTTAGATCGAGCAAGTTTGTGTTCGAGTTTCACGCCACTTTTTTGCTTCGATATGTCAAATTCACAATTTATTTTGCAATTTTGAATACATATTTGAAATCATGGTGAAATTCCGGTTATAACGGTACATAATTTGTGATTTGATTAGTTAATTTGGTGATTTTTTGAATTTTTTTGTTCATGAGATGCAATTGAAGATGATGAAAATACTTATCTTGGCAAGGTTTAAGTCAAAGTCATAATGATGATTGTGGGTTTGGAACTGGGTTAAAGGACCCAGCTAAAGGTTGAAGATGATGATTAATAAAAAATTTATTATAAATAAAATAAAAGTAATAAGCTCACCGTTACATTAATCGAAAGAATAGGAATTGCACATCCTCATATAACACTAGATCGGTCCCCAAATGAGTTTTTCAAAACTGTTATTTTTACAACTTCACCACAGAAGCTCTCATATATACAGACACACACACACACACACACACTTGTCAAAAAGTATAAAAGTGTGTGGTATCTTTACGTGTGTAAGGATAACCAGAGGCCTTCGTAGTTAAAAGTGATTATGACTTGCTTATGGTGGTGAAAAACCTTGTTTTGTGGTGTTTATTGTGGTAATAGAGGGTTAGTTCATGTGATATTTCACGAGGCAGAGACCTATGTATCTCCCTTGTTTGGGGCTCTCAAAAATATATCATTACACAGTTCCCCTCAAAATCGAGGACCTGTAAAGCGAGAAATATTTTCGAACTTCCCTCAGGTTGAGCTTTGTGCTCAGTGGCGAGTATCTCAGTTGGGGATGAGTCCCTCTTCAGGGGCACGACCCTCTGCTGAAGGCGACTCCTTTGATGAGAGGTAAGTACCCTAACTTAGGGTTAGTCCCTCGGCTGAAGCCGACTCCTCTAATTGGAAGTGAACCCCTTAGTTGGGGGTGACTCATCACCTATTTTCCATATGTCTCTTAGGTAGCCAGAGCGTTAATGGGAGACGTCAAGCCTAACTTGATTGATCCTAGAGACGTCAAAACATACGTCAATTATGAAAGCTTGAATCCTTAATGGAAAAGGAGGGTGGGTAGAATTTAATGCAACTCATGATGGTTTTTCCGGGTAAAACCAATCAAACTCTTTTTTTTACACGTGTCATCAATGCGTGAGGCCTATTCCATTCATTGCAATAATTGCTCTATTGAGTAGAAACATTGCTTGTGCTATTCGACTTATACGAAAGAATTTCATACATTTCCTATGAAATCTTTTTCTCTTTCTTTTTCTTTTGGAATCTTCATTTATACTTCCTCACTAAAAACATATAGCCTTATGAAAGCTTAGTGTATTTCTGATTTGCAGGTATACGATTTGTTCTCTAATTTTAACAATCATATGTTTTTCAACTATCGTATTTTGTATTAGATTTTTCTATGTTCTACTTCTCTTTTTCACTCTGATATGAAACAATCCCCTCCTCCTCAAATTTACCGAAAATTCCTCAAAATTGTCGCTGCCATCATTTTATTTTGATTTAGTTTTCTGCAGTTTGTTCCTTCTATGAAAATCCAAAAATTTCTCCTTCATTTGTGTATTCTATGTTTTAAGATTTTTCTTTTTTTGTGTAATAGTTTGTGTATTTTATATTTTTGAGGTTTTTTAAGGGTTTTTCTTCTCAATATGTTTTTATTTTGACAAACAAAGCCATAAGTTTAACAGTTTGGTTTTAGGGAACAAAATAGAAATTTAACAATTTGATTTTGACAAAAAATCATTAAATAAACTTAAGAGAATACACAAACTATTGTATCCTTTTAAATGTCTCTTGCTCCAATCTAAACCTTCTAATTACTTATAAACAAGGGAGAGAAAAAGGTGAAGATGATGGGCATGAGGGATGCCATAAGAGAAACAACAGCGCAGTGGATTTGTTTTCATTTGTTCTTATAGGGAAATTGGAGTTGCCTTATTATTTTATGAAATTAATATGGTTGTTATTGTAAGAATAAATTTACTTTATTTGCTTCAAATAGATTGTTAGAAGACATTAGAATTGTTATTGCTTTTATGAGAATACATTTCATTCTGTTAAAAGTAAATGAATGTGTTGTAAGAATTTATTATTTCATGAAAATGATGGTTCTCTGATAATGGTACCATAGCTTTTGGATGAGAATTGTTTCATGGCTTTGTGGCTTTATGGCTTTGTGGCTTTATGTTTCACTTGGTTACTATTATGAGAATTGATTTATTGTTCTTGGTGTATCAAAGCTATGTCAGTAATTTATTAGTACATTTAGTTTTATGAGAACTGATTTATAAAAATGTATGGTTCTTATTGCACCAATTGTAGATATATTGTTTAGAACCAAATGTAGATATATTGTTTAGAGGTTTTTTTAATAGAAATGTATGAATCGATGGAATTGTTGTTTGAAATTCTATTATGATTTTTTTTAATCATAAAAATAATGATTATTAATAAGAAAATTGATTTTTTTCCAAAAGAAAAGGGTGTGAAATTGATTATTTATTCATTCAATACGGATCTTATTCATAGCTTAACAGAAAATGGTTAGGATATATTGTTTAATAAAGTGTCATATTTCTTTTTCTTCTAAAATAAATCATAATCAATTATTACAACTAATATTGTGTATCTCTATTATAGGCTGACTCAAATCAATTTTTTAAACTTTACGTATTTTCCATATGGCATAATTAATAGCCATCAATATATTAATCATTTAATGTCCACTTAAATAGGGTATATTAATTTGCGATTTTATTATTATTTTGGACTATTGGTTTACTCAATATTTTGTTTCACGCGTGAAATTTTGTTTTTATACAAAACATCAGTTTCCAGTGCTTCTATATCATTATCGGTTAGTCTAAATATTGGGTTTATACAAAACATCAATTTCCAACGTTTCTATATCATTATCCTCTAAGAAAATGTAAAGTCCCTCTTTTACCATGACACATTATTTGTATTATTGGTAGATTTTTTCTCTTCTGTTTTTATTTCTAATATAGGAAATTGAAAAGTTTCCAATTATTTATTTTCCACTACTTATTCTCCTTGAAAATCTCAATATAGGAAATATAGGGAGTTTTTTTTATTGGACTTTTGATCTTTTATTTTCAATTTTTATTAGACTTTTGAATATATGGACTTTTGAATATATAATTTATTATTATTATTTCACCAATCACATTGCATTATATAAATTTATCTTATTTAATTTTGAACCAATGAAAATTTGATTAATTCAAAACAGATAAAAACAAGACGATCGCCAACGATCCAGCCCAGAACAACAAAAGAACTAAAGGGCCAACGGACAAAGAAAAACCACAACACCTAGATCATAAGAGTAGCAAGGTGGTTCCTATGCTTTTTTGTTGTACCAAATTCTATAGGTAATTCTATCTATAATCAAATCTTCTATTTTCCTGTTATGTACGTACCAAATACAGTATCATTCCTTAATTTCCACACTGCATATACGGTCTCGGCAATAGCACGCTTTAATTAATTATTAAATTATATACTTTTTTATTGTTTCCAAAGCATTACACTAAAAGTAACTCTACTCAACTTTTTTTGTTGGATAAATAAGAATTCACCTTTAAAAAATATTTGTATTAAATGATGTAATAAAGGATAATAATGATTATTAACATCATTTTGAAATATTTGTATTTTAAAAATAACATCATAGTTATTCTTATCTTTATATAATAATAATAGTAATAATAATAATAATAATAATAATAACAATATAACAACAATAATAATAAAAATACTTCCTATAAAAAATAAAATAATAATATTAATATTAATAATAATAATAATAATAATAATAATAATAATTTATTAGTATTGTAAATGGTGAATATTTATAAAAATTATTTTATATATTTATTACATATTAAATATTATAAAAAATTCTTAATTTGGAGAAATTTACATGTATTAAATAGATAAAAAAAAAGATGGATAACACAATTTTCTTATGAACAACTAAAATTTGTTATTATCTTTATTTAATTTATTTTATTATGTATTAAATATTTATAAAAAATATAGATAAATACATACTATATTTTTGCATATATAAATTCATAATATATAAATTTTATATTCATATGAAATTTATATTCATATGATATCTTTTACAATTTACTTATCACATTTCATTTTTTAAAAACTTTTTCTTTTAAATTTACTTATCACACTATATATTTCACCAATCACATTAAATTATATAATTTTATCTTATTTAATTAATTATTAAATTATATATTTTTTTATTGTTTCCAAAGCATTTTACACTAAAGTAACTCTACTCAACTTTTTGTGTTGGATAGATAAGAATTAACCTTTAAAAAATATTTGTATTAAATTATGTAATAAAGGATAATAATGATTATTAACATCATTTTTAAATATTTGTATTTAAAAAATAACATCATAGTTATTTTTATCTTTATATAATAATAATAATAATAGTAATAATAATAATAGCAATATAACAACAACAACAATAAAAATACTTCCTATAAAAAATAAAATAATAATAATAATAATAATAATAATAATAATAATAATAATAATTTATTAGTATTGTAAATGGTGAATATTTGTAAAATTTATTTTATATATTTATTACATTTTAAATATTATAAAAAATTCTTAATTTGGAGAAGTTTACATGTATTAAATTGATAAAAAAGATGGATAACACAATTTTCTTATGAAAAACTCAAATTTGTTATTATTTTTATTTAATTTATTTTATTATGTATTAATTATTTATAAAAAAGATGGATAAATTCATACTAAATTTTTGCATATATAAATTCATAATATATAAATTTTATATTCATATGAATTTTATATTCATATGATATCTTTTACAATTTACTTATCACATTGCATTTTTTAAAAACTTTTTCTTTTAAATTTTTGAACAATGGTTATTTGTTTAAGATTTGTCAGAGATTCCTTATAAAATTTAACTGTGTTTAAATTTATTTTCTATTAGATGATAAAATCATATATTATCAATAGAATTAATAAATTTCTAATACAGAAAAATTTAAAAATTATAGGCATGCCCGACGGGCCTAACCTATTTTTTTGACGGACCGACAAAATATTTACTTAAATTGAACAAATATAGAGATCATATATTAATGACTTCTGAATTACTATAGCATATAACTTCTAAATTACTACACAAATTTAACAAACATAATATTATTCAATTCATTAAATATAATCAAATTATTAAACCAATATATTTTTTTGGTGTATAATATATTTTATTTTATAATATTAATAGAAATTGTAAAATTAAAATTAGAAACAATTAGAAACAATTATAAAAAGTATAGGCATACCCGACGCGGGCCAAACTTTTTTTCCTTCATATATTTGGTTTAATAGCAATTACCCAATCTATCTATATCTTGACAACTACTACAACTTAATAAATTAAATTAATATTTATATGACAATCAATATTGAATTTTTTTCTGTTAATTCGTATAAATTAAAATACATTTTTTAACCATAACTATATAATATTTATTTAATTTTTATATCGCTTTTACGTGATCCGTGCGAATGCACGGGACCTTTACTATTTAAAGGTGTATCATGCTAATACACATTTTTATAAAAATAAATAGGTGTGTTTTTGGCTTTTTCCTATATATTATGACTTACTCACTCTTACTAGATTGTCGTGTGAACTAGGATAAAATTTAGGTAAATTCTTATCTATCTAACTCAGAAAATTGGGTAAGATTATCTTTAATGTAAATATATTAAAATGATATTTAATAAATAATTAAAATTAAATATATTAAAATTAAATGACATTATGTGATTTGTTGAAGGTATATTATGTAATTTTTTGTGATGGGTAGAGAAATTGTCTCATCACAAGGTATATTATCTGCCCTGTGACTTTAGTCCATTATTGGTATTTAAACTTATTGTTTATCTTCAACATATATAATTCAAAAGCTCTTAAAGCTAAACACAAATTAAACTTTCAATTTTAATTTTTTTCTCACCTTCAAAAACAATTCCAAACGTAGAGTTCATGATGTATATTGAAAAATATTAAGAAAATTGGCGCCAAAATCTAGGATTATGATTAGCATTGTAGATTGAAATTTTTTTAATATCTTTTTCACGTAAAAAAATAGTACATGGTTATATTGTTGTGGATGTTGTAGCAACAACCCCCTTAAATATAAAAAATAGGCTTAAATACACCTTTGGTCCCTGTAAGTTAGCGAGTTTTTGATTTTCGTCCCTGTAAGTTTTTTTTTGGGTCTGAGTCCCTATATTTCACTTTTGCGTTTGTTTTAGTCCCTAAAATCAAAATCCGCCGAAAAATTCGCAGGAAAACCTGCAGATTTTCCTGCGAATATTGGCTTTAGGGACTAAACCGCAAGCAAAAAGTAAGATACAGGGACTCATATCAACAAAAAAAAACTTACAGGGACAAAAATCAAAAACTCGCTAACTTACAGGGACCAAAGGTGCATTTAAGCCTAAAAAATATTACGCCTTATATTTTTGTTTTTGCTAATTGGAGCATCCTTTTCTCCCTTTAATTCCATTGCTTATTGAGAAAAAAAACTAGTGTAATAGAACATTTGTTATCGCCACCCTAAAAAATTACTTCAAAGCCTAATGATTCTCTTTAAAACAACTAGTAGTTTGCCCGTACGATGCACGGGTAAATTTGTATAATTTGCTCTTAATAATTTGTTAATCATATCTTTAATATAAAAAAATATCAATTGTAAGAAAATAAGTATAATATAGATTGAAAAAGAGAAAAGCGTGCGAGTAAGGTGAAAAGAATATTACCGTAGTTTTATTGTGATATAATGTGATTTTTTTAATGAAATGAAAACAAAATATAAGAGAAAATGAAGATGAATATATGACCTTAAAATAGTCTCAATCTAACATTCAAAAGTTTAATTCTTATGCTAGCATGAAGAAATATATAGCAGAGGTGGGATAAAAGTGGAACGTTAGAAAAAATTACATGATTATTGATTAATTATATATAGTACATATTAGTCCGTGATAAATAATTATATTTTTTAATAATAATGTAATCACTAAAAAAGAAAAAACTAAATGGTAAAATGAATTATTGAAAAATAATAATAGAAAAAAACATTAGTTAACTTCAGGGACTAATCCTTTGATTCGATATTGTAGTAGATGATTAAATTTTCTCAAAAAATTAACATTGATGTGTGGTTAGGATTTATTTGAATAAAAACTCTACGATCAAGTTGAAAGAGATCTTTATCATATCATGCAAGTATTCTTCAATATAACATCCATTTTTTTATAATTCATTTTTTTTTAAAAAAATCTATAAAAATTTGTACCTATAAACAATTATAAGGCTAAATGAATGAGTGGAAAATAAATTAAGAGAAAATAATAGGAAAAAATGAGAATTAGAATAATAAGATATAATAGTGCTAATTGAATATATTATTATCATTATTATTATTATTATTATTAATATTATTATTAATATTATTATTAGTTACATATTATATAATTATTATTATTAATACTGGTGATTTAATATTATTATTATTATTATTATAAATATTATAATAATAATTATTATTTATCTTAATATAGAATTTGTATAATTAGAGTTTGTACTTATAATGAGAGTTTTTATTATTAATTATTAATGTAAAATCAATTTTAAAAAAGTAAAATTAGAATTGATATTATAGTGACATGTGTCAAAAGTTACAAAGAGGTGTTATCATGATGACACATGACTAGGGTTGTCATCATAACAACCTTGCATTTATATATAAGATTGTTGTCCATTTAAAGTTTAATACAAACTAGTAACAAACCCGTGCGTCCGCACGGGTTCTGGAACGGGGACGCGCATTTGTTTCAGATGTACTTTTAATAGAAAAATATCTGGTTATCCGTAAAAAGTAAATAATTGAATATATAATTGATAAAAAAATATTTTGATCAGTAACTTCATGTCCTGTTAATAATTAATATTTTGATCAATAATTTCATGTCCCGTTAATAATTAATATAATAAGAATGTAATAAAGAAAAACAAAATTATTTAACTGAAAGAGCTTATTGATGTATGGATTAAAAAATAAAATTATTTGGATTAAAAAAACTTGTTCCCATTTATTAAAAAAATATATTAAAGTTTAGTCATTAATTTAAAAATAATACTTGTCATTAATAATATATTTCCTCTGTCTCAAAATAATTGTCAATTTAGCGCGTGTTTGTTTTTTCATCTAAGCAAACGCCACCACACGTCCAAGCTAATGCTACAATTTATAGCTTCTAAATATTGCAGTGGATTAGTCAGCTGAACGTGAAAATTGGAATGGAAACGCCAAACCAAACATATACTTAGATTAATATTAATAATAAATGGATAGTATTTGGTGTCAAACCTTGGTGTCAATTGATTCATTCCCTTTAAAAAAAATACTATTAACAAACACATGCATTCGCACGGATTCTGATATGGGAAGCGCATTTGTTTCAGATGTATATTTTTTAGTAGAAAAATGTCTGGTACCCGTGAAAAAATAATAATTGAATGTATAGAAAAATGTCTGGTACCCGTGAAAAAATAATAATTGAATGTTTAGAAAAATGTCAGGTACCCGTGAAAAAATAATAATTGAATGTATAGAAAAATATCTGGTACCCGGAAAAAATAATAATTGAATGTTTAGAAAAATATCCGGTACCCGTGAAAAAATAATAATTGAATATATATAAAAATGTCTGGTACCCGTGAAAAAATAATAATTGAATGTTTAGAAAAATGTCTGGTACCCGTGAAAAAAAATTGAATATATAAAAAAATGTCTGGTACCCGTGAAAAAATAATAATTGAATATATAAAAAAATGTTCGATACCCTTGAAAAATAATAATTTAACGTATAGAAAAATGTCTCGTACCCTTAAAAACATTTAGATCAATAAGATTTTTTAATCCAACATACAATTTTATTATAAAATATGTGAATAATAGAAGCTAAAAAAATGTAATAGAAAAATAGAAGAAAATAAATATTAGAAGAATAAATTAGTTGAAAAAAAAGATGGAAGATGATTGAGTTTTAGTCTGGGGAAGATGGTTGAGTGTAAAATAAGGTTGTTGAAGAGAGAATGAAGTGAGAGTATAGGTAGGAGTAGGAAAAGACCATTGATTAATAGAAGGGGAAAGAAAATATTTGGATTTCCAAAAAAAATTAAAAATATTTGAATTAAAATTTACCTTGCAATGTAGCATCATGAAATGAAAAGAAATGTGATAAGATTATATTTTCATCAATTATACAAACATTATTAATTATTATTAAGTATTATAAATAGTATAAAATAATACTAACATCTTTTCAATCATTTAATATATTATAAATGGTATAAAAAATATATTGAATATTATTAATTATCATTGTAATTATTATTTATTTTGAATATGTAACATTAAATAAGAAATAAAAAATTATTTTGAGAGTCTTTTATAATACTAAAAAACATGTGTGATGATGAAAAGGAAAAAAGACATAGAGATAAATATAGTTGATGTGACTTTGGCTTGCACTATACAACACACCATACTAAGACCTATTATCTTTGCTCTATAGATTTTCTTTGATACAATCAAGACATTAATTATCTCTTTTTTATCAAATTTGTCATCATTTTTTAAATCAATTTGTCATAATTTGTTTAATTATTATTTACCTTAGTGATCAAAAAGCATTTACAAACTTTATGTTTTTTCTTATTTATCTTGGAGATAAAAAAAAACAATTACAAACTTTTTCTTTTAACTTAAAAAACTGATGATATAACACTGATATTTTACCTCCAATATTTAACATACTTCACGTTTTCAGTTTCTTATATATAAAAAAATTAATTACTTCCATTAACTATATTAACTTTATTTTTTACTACCATTGAATCATTGCAATAAGGAATATTATATAGATTATTTTGCTTCTTATAATAATCATTTGTGATTTTATTTTTTTCCAAAATTGCATCCTTATGTAAATTTAGTTATTCTAAATATATATTTTTATCATGGATTTCAATAATTAACAGCTTTTTTCAATTAATTAAATTTGTACATTTTTGATAAATTCATGTATTTCAAATTGATTGTAGCAATTGTGCACATGTTATGTTACTCCTCACAATACTCAGTTTATTTTAATTAATTATTTCGATTTGTTTATTATCTATTAGTTTATTTTTCTTTTTCGTGTGATAGTCTTAAAAAGCTTTAGAGATCAATTTATCTTTAAAAAAACTATTTATGATGTTAAAAGACTGAAATTAAAAAAATTGTCAATATTTTATATTCATTTTTCATAATTTTCTCAATTATATCTTATATATTTGATTAGTCCATAAATTATATTCATTTTTCAAAAATTTCGAATAAAAAAAATAAAATACATCATGTTGCTATAATTAATTAATAAAAAATATTATTATTTATAGTGTCCTCCATTTGTTTTTTAATAAATTAGTTGTAACAAAAAGATGGAAGATGATTGAGTTTTAGCCTTGGGAAGATGGTTGAGTGTAGAAGAAGGTTGTTGAAGAGAGAATGAAGTGAGAGTATAGGTAGGAGTAGGAAAAAACCATTGAGTAATAGAAGTGGAAAGAAAATATTTGGGTTTCCAATAAAAGATTTAAAATATTTGAATTAGATTTTACCTTGTAATATAACATCATGAAATGAAAAGAAACGTGATAAGATTATATTTTCATCAATTATACAAACACTATTAATTATTATTAAGTATTATAAATAGTATAAAATAATACTAACATCTTATCAATCATTTAATATATTATAAATGGTATAAAAAATATATTGAATATTATTAATTATCATTGTAATTATTATTTATTTTGAATATGTTACATTAAATAAGAAATAAAAAATTATTTTGAGAGTCTTTTATAATACTAAAATACATGTGTGATGATGAAAAAGAAAAAAGACATAGAGATAAATATAGTTGATGTAACTTTGGCTTGCATTATACAACACACCATACTAAGACCTATTATCTTTGCTCTATAGATTTTCTTTGATACAATCAAGACATTAATTATCTCTTTTTTATCAAATTTGTCATCATTTTTTAAATTAATTTGTCATAATTTGTTTAATTATTATTTACCTTAGTGATCAAAAAGCATTTACAAACTTTATGTTTTTTCTTATTTATCTTGGAGATAAAAAAAAACAATTACAAACTTTTTCTTTTAACTTAAAAAACTGATGATATAACACTGATATTTTACCTCCAATATTTAACATACTTCACGTTTTCAGTTTCTTATATATAAAAAAATTAATTACTTCCGTTAACTATATTAACTTTATTTTTCACTACCATTGAATCATTGCAATAAGGAATATTATATAGATTATTTTGCTTCTTATAATAATCATTTGTGATTTTATTTTTTTCCAAAATTGCATCCTTATGTAAATTTAGTTATTCTAAATATATATTTTTATCATGGATTACAATAATTAACAACTTTTTTCAATTAATTAAATTTGTACATTTTTGATAAATTCATGTATTTCAAATTGATTGTAGCAATTGTGCACATGTTATGTTACTCCTCACAATACTCAGTTTATTTTAATTAATTATTTAGATTTGTTTATAATCTATTAGTTTATTTTTCTTTTTCGTGTCATAGTCTTAAAAAGCTTTAGAGATCAATTTATCTTTAAAAAAATTATTTATGATGTTAAAAGACTGAAATTAAAAAAATTGTAAATATTTTATATTCATTTTTCAAAATTTTCTCAATTATATCTTATATATTTGATTAGTCCATAAATTATATTCATTTTTCAAAAATTTCGAATAAAAAAAATAAAATACATCATGTTGCTATAATTAATTAATAAAAAATATTATTATTTATAGTGTCCTCCATTTGTTTTTTAATAAATTAGTTGTAACAAAAAGATGGAAGATGATTGAGTTTTAGCCTTGGGAAGATGGTTGAGTGTAGAAGAAGGTTGTTGAAGAGAGAATGAAGTGAGAGTATAGGTAGGAGTAGGAAAAAACCATTGAGTAATAGAAGTGGAAAGAAAATATTTGGGTTTCCAATAAAAAATTTAAAATATTTGAATTAGATTTTACCTTGCAATATAACATCATGAAATGAAAAGAAACGTGATAAGATTATATTTTCATCAATTATACAAACACTATTAATTATTATTAAGTATTATAAATAGTATAAAATAATACTAACATCTTATCAATCATTTAATATATTATAAATGGTATAAAAATATATTGAATATTATTAATTATTATTGTAATTATTATTTATTTTGAATATGTAACATTAAATAAAAATAAAAAATTATTTTTAGAGTCTTTTATAATATTAAAAGACATGTGTGATGATGAAAAGGAAAAAAGGCATAGAGATAAATATAACACTATAGTAAGTCCTATTATCTTTGTTCTATAGATTTTCTTTGATACAATCAAGACATTAATTATCTCTTTTTATCAAATTTGTCATCATTTTTTAATCAATTTGTCATAATTTGTTTAATTATTATTTACTTTGGTGATCAAAAAACATTTACAAACTTTATGGTTTTTCTTATTTAGCCTGGAGATAAAAAAACAATTACAGATTTTTTCTTTTAACTTAAATTTTTTGATGATATAACACTGATATTTTACCTCCACTATTTAACATACTTCACGTTTTCAGTTTCTTATATATAAAAAAATTAATTACCTCCATTAACTATATTAACTTTATTTTTCACTACCATTAAATCATTATTTTGCTTCTTATAGTAATCATTTGTGAATTTAATTTTTTCCAAAATTGCATTCCTTATGTAAATTAAGTTATTTTTATCATGGATTACAACAATTAACAGTCTTTTTCAATTAATTAAATTTTTAAATTTTTTATAATATCATGTATTTCAAATTGATTGTGGCAATTGTGCACATGCTATGTTGCTACTCACATTACTCAGTTATGTATTTTAATTATTTATTTCGATTTGTTTGTTACCTATCAATTTATTTTTCTTTTTTGTGTGATAGTTTTAAAAAGCTTTAGACATCAATTTATACTTAAAAAAAAAACTATTTATGATGTTAAAAGACTGGAATTAAAAAAATTGTAAATATTTTATATTATTTTTCAAAATTTTCTCAATTATATCTTAAATATTTGATTAATCCATAAATTACATTCATTTTTCAAAAATTTAAAATAAAAAACAAAATACATCATGCTGCTATTATTATTTAATAAATAATATTATTAATTATAGTGTCCTCCATTTGTTTTTTAATAAATTAGTTGTAAGAATAAATTAGTTGTAAGAAAAAGATGGAAGGTAATTGAATTTTAGCTTTGGGAAGATGGTTGAGTGTAGAAGAAGGTTGTTAAAGAGAGAGAATGAAGTGAGAGTATAGGTAGGAGTAGGAAAAGACCACTGAGCAATATAAGTTGAAAGAAAATATTTGGGTTTCCAAGAAAAGATTTAAAATATTTGAATTAGATTCTACCTTGCAATGTAGTATCATAAAATGAAAAGAAATGTGATAAGATTATATTTTCATCAATTATACAAACACTATTAATTATTATTAAGTATTATAAATAATATAAAATAATACTAACATCTTATCAATCATCTAATATATTATAAATGGTATAAAAAAATATTGAATATTATTAATTATTATTATAATTATTATTGTAATTATTATTTATTTTGAATATATAACATCAAATAAAAAATAAAAAATTATTTTGACAGTCTTTTATAACATTAAAAGACATGTGTGATGATGAAAAGGAAAAAGACATAGAGATAAATATAGTTGATAACAAAACACTATATTAAGACCTATTATATAGTCTGTTATATAAATTTCTTTCATACAACCAAAACATTAATTATCTTTTTTTTATAACATTTTTTTTATTTTCAACAAAATTATATATAAATCTATCTATCATTATAAATTTTAGCTGCATTTGTAACTTACACTTAGAAAGATTTATATCCATTTTTTCTAACTTATTTCACTTTCAGAAAATTTAATTACCGATTAGAATAAATTTAAGTAATAATAGTCTCCCTACAATAATTTCACCAATCTAAAACTTATAAATAAATAAAAATTAGAATAAATTATGAAATAAATAGAAATTAAAGAGAGTGAAATGAGATATATTAATGACACATTAGAATAACATTATTGAAAGTCATCATTCTTTTTAAAATTTAAAATTATTGATTATATATGACATCTTTATTAATAGTCAATATTCTCCGTATTAACATTTCATCTTGATTATATAGCATTTAATTTAATAATGATAATTAATATTATAAAATATTTTTATAATATCAAATATATTGATATTATTATAAATTTTGATATAACAAATTTTCATATAATATTTTTATATTATTATTGTATTCATTTAACATCATTTATTTTAAATAATGATATCAAATATATATGACATCTTTATTAATACTCAATATTCTCCAATCTCCAATTTTCTCACAAGTGTTGTTTACATCCCTTTTTTGCATGGTTTTCTTCACCAAATATCTCTCAACATTATCTTCTCTACTCACGACGTGTCTTGCACTCATTGGCTTTTATCAGATTTCCTCCTCAAAATTAATTTTCAATTCTCTCTCTCTCTCTCTCTCTCTCTCTCTCTCTCTCTCTCTCTCTCTCTCTCTCTCTCTCTCTCTCTCTCGCCCTCTTCCCTCAAATTCTTCTTCCTTTCTCTTAAACTCTCATTCCAATTTTCAATTCTAATTCCATTAAAATTATGCATTCCAATTCTTTATCTTCTGGAACTTGTATTTTGATAGGTCCAAACTTGATTTCTTGGAGCTCAAAGAAACAAACTCTTGTGGCCAGATCAAGTACTAAGGCAGAATACAGAGCCTTAGCACATACTACCACTGAGCTTCTATGGCTGCAATCTCTTTTGGCTGAATTGAAAGTCAAATGTCTTTCTCCTATTCTCCTTTGTGACAACCTTAGTGCTGTATTGCTGTCACAGAATCCCATACTACATGCCAGAACTAAACATATAGAGCTGGATCTTCACTTTGTTAGAGAAAGAGAGTCATGGCAAACAAGCTCAAAATTCAACATGTTCCAACCTCTACACAGTTAGCTGACATTATGACCAAGCCTCTTCCTAGTGCAGCTTTTCATGACTTAAGGAGCAAGCTCAAAGTTGTGCCACTGCCACCACCTTGATCTTGAGGGAGAGTATTAGTGTATAGTGTTGTATTGGACCTTAGTGTATTGGGCTTTCTCTTTGTGGGCTTTAGCTTATTATTCTCTCTATGCTTCATTAGTTCATCAGATAGTTTTATGTTGAGCAACTGTTGTATATAGCTAAAGTTGTTTAACTGATTCAGTTATAGAAAATGTACACAAGCTAGTGAAATATTGAAATGATAGTGTAGAGCACTTTTCTCTCTATCAGAGATAAAGCATTGAAAGAGTATATATAGATGGACACTCCTCACCTTACTAACCGATTTTGTAAAAATGAGTTAGGTCAAACTCTAATATGCAGGTTCTCATCTTTATTATTATTAATATATTTTATCATTAAAAAAGATTATTCTTGTAATTTTTTTTATCCGCGGTTGCTTTGCTGGTTGATGGGTTGCGTGGAGGCTTGCTTTCTCAAGTGTTTTCTTTGAGTCTGTAAAATGTACTGTACATCTTCTGCTTTGCAATCTTTCAGAGGTTGTATTCTTTGTGGAGTAGTTGGGGTGGTTTTTGTTGTTATGTCAGTTCTGGTGTTAGGCTTGTCACCTTGTAATGTGGCAATCATTAAAACTTTTTTTTCCATTAAAACTTGAAACTTCCAATATTGGCATACCTTATGTCTGTGTGTATGTTTAATATTTAATAATAACCTTGCCTCTTAAAAAAAACTACTATTTCGTTAATGTGAGAAGAGCAACTCAACTGGTTTGAACAAATGGTTAAACGAAATATCAAAAAAATAATAATTAGTGACAAGAATAACTAAACTGGTATGAATCAAAAGTTAAACAAAAAACTATTTGGTCTAGGACTGTAGCGAAAGGCGCATGGACCTTTCTACTTCAGCTGCAAGTCACAGCTTGCAAAAGGAATAACAAAGGCAGCACAAAATGAACTCTTATTACACCTAAGAGTATACTTTAACACATCCACAATCACTTCCATTTCTGGACAGATTTTCTGATCCACCACACTAGGATTTCATAAAATGAATGGTCTTTGAATTAAAGTATTTAAATGTTCTTTGAATGAAAAATGAAAGAATATAAAATGATTGAGCATTACTATATTAAAGGGTCAAAGAATTAAAATTGGAAGAATATATAAAGATAGACCAGTAATAAAAGATTTATTGTAATAATCATTTAATATTTCGTAGTGCTCTTTTATTAGGATCTTGTATCTTCCTTCCCAATACTATTGGATGGACTCTATATTATCAACTTTCAAATAGCACTATTATTATTCATTACCACACTTTAAAGTTAAACCACTATATATAGTGCGTTATTTTTTCAACTCTCCAAACCAAAAGAAAAACTCTTTCTCGTACAAAATGAGAAACACTAGTGGTAACCAAGAAGAATCATCAAATGCATTGAACCAAAGAATTGTCCCCTCATCTCATACTTTTGCAAGTAACCTTCTCAACAGTTCAAGAATTCCAAAACATGCACCTACCAATCTTCCAAATACTAAGTTTCAAATCAATATGATGGGAAACATGACTGATTATAATTTTTATGTACCCGATGAAACAGGCGACAGCACTGGATTGTCTTTCCGTGCTGCATATTATGCTGCTAGGAATTATGGATTTGGAGATCATAAGAACCTATGCACTTGTGTGGGATCTATGCTATGCTCTGTGGTCCCTGCTTTCCGAAACTCTGTGGAAGCAGCACTAAATGGATCCGGCATAAGGCCTAGTTTTGTGAGTTTACCATCGCAGGCTCAGGAACATCGAAAAACCATACCGATTGCTGAGGTTCCCGAATCTGATTGGTCTTCCATTCTGGTTGTTTTTGGCTATTGTGTTCTTATTCTTTTCAAGATAGACAGTGAGATATTTGGTCGGGGCACATCTGTGACCAACAGCCCCCACACAAACAGGATTGATGAACTGCGGACAAAAGTTGGATGCCATCGCAACTTTTTGTCTGGTATACCGTTTAAACCACAGACAGAAAATGCGATTAGGACTGTGCTTGGAACTCAAGCTCTTCGCAATTCTGTTATTAACTTCCTCATGAATAATTTCAATCATTCGGGTCCACAAATCTGTAGTTTGTGTCATTACTTGAGCTATGTTTTATCTTGGTCAGGAGATATGCGCGTTTTTACTGTCATGAATGAGAGGCTAGTTAAGACTAAATCCCCAGTCTTATCCGACTTACGGGTTGTTGCAGAGGTGGAAAATTTGGAAGAGCTCATTAAAGCTATTGCATCTTACACTTATCCTCAGTATTTCAATCATATGTGTTTGGTTTCTGAACTTTTCTATCTTGATGTTTCGAGATTTCCAACTCTATTTGCTGTTGTGTTAGAGCTGGAGAAAGGAGGAGACATTGGATATGCTCACTTTTGTGAGGGCATTTCAAAGGCGGATAGTTCAACAGTACGAGAATTGGTGAAACTTCACCGGACAGCTATGACAGAAAATCGAGTCACTACTATCAGGTGCATGCCTACAGTTCCTGGCATCTGAAAACCGAAGAAGTTTTATGTTTATTGAAGTTTTATTTTTAGTTTCCTTTGTTGTTGGCGATTTGCTTTTCAAATGTTTTATCGTTGTTTTCACTGTTGGTGGTCTCACGTCAGTTTCTTGTTGTTTTCATTTCTAGCTGTTTTCAATTTTAATTGCTTTTTATTATCGGCAGATTTTATGAATTTTATTTTAATTCTGAATAATGTACAAATTTTATGAATTTTATTTTAAGGTGAAGTCCCTAATTTAACTTTTTTTTTTGGTAAAATCATAAATTTGATGAATCAGAAAGTAGTAGTAGCGTTTCACTTAAAATCTTCCCGTCTTTACTTAGTTAATGTCACATGAAATTATATGGTATACATTCTTATTGTGGGGTTGTGCCGATGTGCATAAGGTATATCCTTATGCACGGTGTATAAGTCTGAAATGAGTAATAATATTATAATTTATGAATAATATGTGTATTATTTGTACACATCTATTAATTAAGAGTAATTATTAATTGTAAGTAATTAGTACACTATTCTGAGTAATATTTACACCATTCTGGATAATATCGAATTTTAATTATTTTGAGTAATATATTCATTGTTCTGAGTATATTTATACTATTTTGAGTAATATGTATGCTATTTTGAGTAAGGGAAAAGCTAACATGTGCCCCAAGGGCACAAGTTAATAGACTATTTATAGAAATATTTTATTGAAACATGTGCATTCAATGCTTCAAAACTTTAAATATGACTTTATTACATTTAATTCTATTTAACATTTTCTAATTATAGTATTCTTAACATGTGCCCTTAGGGCACATGTTAGCATGACCCTTTGAGTAATATATGCACTGTGCATAGATTTTTATCTATCCGCGGTAACTGCACCCCTTATTGTGTATCTTATACTCCCTCCGTCTCATAATAAGTGTCTTATTTGAGCTTTACGCGGTTTTTAAGAAAATGATTATATATGTTGATTTTAATGAAAAAGTTATTATCATTTACTAAAGTACCCTTATTTATTATACGTAGTGGGTTGTTGAAAAACATGAAAGTTAATATATATGGGTATTATAGTGGAAAAAATAATAAATGTTGCATTGGTATTCTAAAGAGACATTTATTTTGAGACAAAGAAAAAGTACAAATGAGACACTTATTATGAGTCGGATGGAGTATGTAACTCATAAATCAAAATATTTAATATTCATCTTTTACATCAAAATTTAGATAAACTTTTATGAATTCAAGAACACACAAATGGCAAAATTCTTATTATTAGTTATTCCAAGCAAATGATTAATGGATGGACCAAACCAATCCTTTAATTCATTATCAATCAACTAAACTCTCTTAATAAAAATTCAATTCATCAATTAAAGAATAAAATTCATACAATTCATCCATTAACATATTTCTAATGGATGGATATCCATCCAAAAAATAATAAAAAAATTCTAAAATATTTTTTAAATTTCATAAAAAAAATTAAATATTCTAAAATATTTTTTCGTTTTCCCGAAAAAACTCGAATTTTTGTTTTTCTACAAAAAAAAGTCGATCTTTTCATTTTTTTCGATAAAACTCGATTTTTTTCGTTTTTCTGAAGAAAAAAAAACTCGACTTGGCATTTTTCCCAAAAAAACTCGATATTTTGTTTTCCTGAAGAAAAAAAACTCGACATTTGGGTTTTTCCTAAAAACCTTGATTATTTTGTTTTTCCGGAAAAAATTGTTTTTTTCGAAAAACCTAGATTCTTTGTTTTTTTCGAAAAACTCGATTTTTTCATTTTTCAGAAAAAAGTCAACTTTTTCGTTTTTCTGAAAAAACTCGATTTTTTTTCATTTTTTTTTGAAAAACCTCGCTTTTTCTTTTTTCCGGATAAAACTCGACTTTTTCGTTTTTCTGAAAAAACTCGATTTTTTCTTTTTTCAAAAAACCTCGCTTTTTCATTTTTCCAAAAAAAAAACTCGACTTTTCGTTTTCCCGAAAAAAATCGACTTTTTTCGTTTTTCCGAAAAAAAACTCGATTTTTTCCTTTTTCCAAAAAAACTCGACTTTTTCGATTTTCTGAAAAAAAACTCGACTTTTTTCGTTTTTCAGAAAAAACTCAATTTTTTTGTATTCCCGAAAAAACTCGATTTTTTCGTTTTTCCGAAAAAAAACTCAATTTTTTGTATTTTCAAATTTTATTATTTTTTTAAAAACTATTTTTATTATGTTTTAAACAATAATTTAATGAATTTAAAGTATAAAATAAAAATAATCTATTGGATTATCAAAATGTGTTGGATGGATTGGATCCATCCATGTATATAAGTGGATGGATTTAATCCATCCATTACCTTATTTTTTATGTGGTGGATGAATTTGATGGATTTTAGCTTAATGGATCCAATTGTCACCCCTAATTAGAAGTGAAATTTCACCACGAGCACGATTTTATAATTACTTTTTCATAAAATCTTATAACCAAGCCATATTTGGAACCGCGGTGAAATTCCAGTTTCAGCGGTATATAACTTGTGCATTAATTCATTGATTTGGTGATTTTTTTTTGTTAAGAACTCACATAAACTCAAGAACATAAAAATGACAAAATCATGATTCTTAATTGTTTTAAGCAAGTGAATATATCATTAGAAGCGGAATTTTACCAGGAGCACAATTCTATAATTAGTTTTCATAAAACCTCTTAACCAAGTTGGACCGAGAATATTTGTGTTCGAGTTTCACGCCATTTTTTTGCTTCGATATGTCAAATTCACAATTTGTTTTGCAATTTTGAATACATATTTGAAATCATGGTGAAATTCCGGTTATAACGGTACATAATTTGTGATTTGATTCGTTAATTTGGTGATTTTTTGGATTTTTTTTGTTCATGAGATGCAATTGAAGATGATGAACACACTTATCTTGGCAAGGTTTAAGTCAAAGTCATAATGACTATTGCAGGTTTGAAACTGGGTTGAAGGACCCGGCTAAAGGTTGAAGATGATGATTAATAAAAAATTTATTATAAATAAAATAAAAGTAATAAGCTCACCGTTACATTAATCGAAAGAATAAGAATTGCACATCCTCATATAACACTAGATCGGTCCCCAAATGAGTTTTTCAAAACTGTTATGTTTACAACTTCACCACAGAAACTCTCACACACACACACACACACACACACACACACACACACACACACACACACACATATATATATATATATATATATATATATATATATATACACACACACACACACACTTGTAAAAAAGTACAAGAGTGTGTGGTATCTTTATGCGTGTAAGGATAACCAGAGGCCTTTGTAGTTAAAAGTGATTATGACTTGCTTATGGTGGTGAAAAATCCTGTTTTGTGGTGTTTATTGTGGTAATACAGGGTAGTTCATGTGATATTTCATGAGGCGGAGACCTGTGTATCGTCCTTATTTGGGGCTCTCACAAATGTATCATTACACAGTTCCTCAAAATCGAGGATCTGTAAAGCGAGAAGTATTTTCGAACTTCCCTTAAGTTGAGCTTTGTGGTCAGTGGCGAGTATCTCAGTTGGGGATGAGTCCCTCTTCAGGGGGCACGACCCTCAGCTGAAGGCGACTCCTTTAATGAGAGGTAAGTACCTTTGCTTAGGGTTAGTCCCTAGGCTGAAGATGACTCCTTTAATTGGAAGTGAACCCCTTAGTTGGAGGTGACTCATCACCTATTTTCCAGATGTCTCTTAGGTAGCCAAGGCGTTAGTGGGAGATGTCAAGCCTAACTTAATTGATCCTAGAGACATCAAAACGTACGTCAATTATGAAAGCTTGAATCCTTAATGGAAGAGGAGGGTGGGTAGAATTTAATGCAACTCATGATGGTTTTTATGGGGGAAACCAATCAAACTCTTTTTCTTACATGTGTCCTCAATGCGTGAGACCTTTTCCACTCATTGCAATAATTACTTTATTAAGTAGATACATTGCTTGTGCTATTGGACTTATACGAAAGAATTTCACACATTTCCTATGAAATATTTTTATCTTTCTTTTTCTTTTGGAATCTTCATTTATACTTCCTCACTAAAAATATATAGCCTTATGAAATCTTTTGAGAAGGAATAGAAAATGGTTATGATATTCATTTCTTCCCTAAGGACATACACGCTTATATATCTCCACCTCCTCCCTTCGCAGGAAGCTAATAGCTATGAATAAAATCAAGTGTGTTTATGTTCGAGACATTGTGTTCTTATACTGTAATTCTGACATGATTAGTATGTTGTGTCAGGGTATTAGATTTTCCAGTATAGAGCGCGAAAAGGACGTGATCCTGGAACCTTGTTCAGAATTTGAGAGAGCCAAAATGAACACTGCTGACGAGCCATGTGCTCCTTATTTTTGTAGTTTTACTTGTCCTTCATCCACAAGTTGAGGGTTCTTAAATTTTTTTACGAATGTTAGTGTCACTCTTTACCAGATCACTCCCAACGTATGGAGTATCCTTAGGGCTCTCCAGATAATCTATTGTAACCTTCCCCCTCACTGTTTGGGTTTTCTTCTCTTTCTTTAGCACATAAATTCTCCCTAATATGGAAGGATAACTTTGTGTTCCCGGCCAGCTAGACATTTGCTGAAATCATATGCGGACTCTTATGAGGATTGGAAACATAGATTCGTGCATATGCGGTGGCGAGGCGCCACCTCTTAAGTGACCAGTGCGATGAGCGCCCTCACTTTTCTTTATTATTGACGCAAAATCCTTAGCTTATCAAAGGTATAAATTTAATCTCCCCACATCTGATTTATAAGTAAAAAAACGTATTTTACGGTTATTAAAAAAGACAGTAGAATGCATTTAAGTTTATTAATTTCATGTAATAGAGATAATTAAAGTAAGGATAATTTTGAAATACAAACATTAAATGTCCATAAATTTGTTGACATTATATTTTAGGCATAACAATTTAGAAGACATAAGGCCGGAGGAAGTACTACTATGATTTCTCTGAGAAGTTGACAATGAGATAGAGAAGTACTTGAATAAGTTTTATGGTCAACCTAAAATCGATTCCAAACACCAATTACAGACATATAATCATCAATTACATCGTCATGCATCATCATACATCAATACAACACATTATTAACCAACAATTCATGCAATTTCATCAATTATAACATTCCTAACCTAACAATTCCAATCCCAATATACCCAATTGAATCGAATCATATAAAAATATATTCTATTGCCTATAATCACATAATATAAATTAACCGGAAGAGTCCTCCTTACCTTAGCCAAAAATCTGGTCGGGGCTGCCGTGTTTATGTTGATTGCATCCATGGAAGTGAAAAAGAAAGCGGCGAGTAGTGACTTACCGGTAGTATGTGAATTTCCGGAAGTTTTCCCAGAAGATGTAAGAGAATTACCGCTAGAGAGGCAGGTGGATTTTGCTATTGAATTAATTCCTGGAACTAGTCCTGTGTCGATGGCACCTTATCGTATGTCGGCATCGGAATTGACTGAGTTGAAGAGTCAATTGGAAGAGTTACTTGAGAAGAAATTTATTCGTCCTAGTGTCTCACCGTGGGGTGCACCGGTGTCACTAGTGAAGAAGAAAGAAGGTTCAATGAAGTTGTGTGTGGATTACAGACAACTGAACAAGGTTACTATCAAGAATCGGTATCCCTTGCCGAGGATTGATGATTTGATGGATCAACTGGTTGGAGCGTGTGTGTTCAGCAAAATTGACTTGAGGTCGGGATATCATCAGATTCGGGTGAAGACGGACGATATTCAGAAAACGGCATTTAGAACGAGGTATGGTCATTACGAATATACAGTGATGCCATTTGGAGTATCCAATGCGCCGGGGGTTTTCATGGAGTATATGAATAGGATCTTCCATCCTTATCTGGATCAGTTCGTAGTAGTATTTATTGATGATATTTTAATATATTCTAAGAATGAAGAAGAGCATGCGGATCATCTTAGAGTGGTATTGGAACTATTGAAGGAAAAGAAACTTTATGCAAAATTGTCAAAGTGTGAGTTCTGGTTAAATGAAGTGAGCTTTCTTGGGCATGTAATTTCCAAGGATGGTATTGCCGTTGACCCAACGAAAGTAGAAGCAGTGTCTTAGTGGGAAGCTCCGGAGTCAGTTTCCGAAATCTGTAGTTTCCTTGGTCTTGCGGGTTACTATAGAAAGTTCATTGAAGGTTTTTTAAAGTTAGCGTTGTCGTTAACTAAGTTGACTAGGAAGGGTCAATCTTTCGTCTAGGATTCGAAATGTGAAGAAGGATTCCAAGAGTTGAAGAAGAGGTTGACTAGTGCGCCGATCTTGATTTTGCCGAATCCGGCGGAATCTTTTGTTGTTTATTGTGATGCTTCGTTGTCGGGATTAGGAGGTGTACTAATGCAGAATCAATAGGTAGTCGCTTATGCGTCGAGACAACTCAAAGTGCATGAGAGAAACTATCAGACTCATGACTTAGAGTTGGCAGCAGTGGTATTTGTGTTGAAATTGTGGAGGCATTACCTATATGGTTCAAGGTTTGAAGTATTTAGTGATCACAAGAGTTTAAAGTATCTCTTTGACCAAAAAGAGCTGAATATGAGACAAAGAAGATGGTTAGAATTTCTCAAGGATTATGATTTTGAACTGAATTATCATCCGGGTAAAGCAAATGTTGTTGCCGATGCATTTAGTAGGAAGTCCCTGCATATGTCTATGCTTATGGTGAGAGAATTGGATTTAATTGAGCAATTCCGAGATTTGAGTTTAGTATGTGAAGACACTCCTACCAGAGTTAAATTGGGTATGCTGAAGCTGACTAGTGGTATTCTTGAGGAAATCCGAGAGGGTCAGAAGACTGATGTAGAGTTAGTTGATAAGTTGACTCTGATTAACCAAGATAAAGGAGGTGAATTCAGAATCGACGAGAATGGTATAATGAGGTTTGGTAATCGTGTTTGTGTTCCTGACATTGCCGAATTGAGGAAGAGTATTCTTGAAGAAGGACATTGTAGCGTATTGAGTATTCATCCTGGTGCTACCAAGATGTATCATGACCTAAAGAAGCTGTTTTGGTGGCCTGGAATGAAAAAGGAAATAGCTGAATTCGTATATGCTTGTTTGACTTGCCAGAAGTCGAAGATTGAGCATCAGAAACCGTATGGAGCTATGCAACCGTTATTTATTCCGGAATGAAAGTGGGATAGTATATCTATGGATTTTGTTTCAGGTTTGCCAAGGACGGTGAAGAATTGTGAAGCTATTTGGGTTATTGTGGACAGGTTGACAAAGTCTGCTCACTTTATACCAATGAGAATGGATTACCTAATGGAGAAGCTGGCTCAATTGTATATTGAAAGGATAGTGAGTTTACATGGTATTCCTTCGAGTATCGTGTCAGATAGAGATCCAAGGTTTACATCCAGATTCTAGGAAGGTTTGCAGAAGGCTTTGGGTACTAAGCTGAGATTGAGTTCTGCTTATCATCCACAGACGGATGGACAGACAGAAAGAACTATTCAATCCCTAGAAGATTTGTTGCATGCTTGTGTGTTGGAAAAGGGTGGTGCTTGGGATAGTTATCTACCCTTGATCGAATTTACTTACAATAATAGTTTTCACTCGAGTATTGGTATGGCTCCGTTTGAAGCTTTGTATGGTCGGAGGTGTAGAACGCCTTTATGTTGGTATGAATCTGGCGAAGGTGCTGTGATTGGGCCGGAAATTGTTCAGGAGACAACAGAAAGGATTAAGATGATTCAGGAGAAGATGAAGACTTCTCAGAGTCGTCAGAAGAGTTATCATGATAAAAGAAGAAGGACACTTGAATTTCAAGAAGGAGATCATGTGTTCTTGAGGGTGACTCCTACAACTGGTGTTGGTAGAGCACTGAAGTCAAGGAAGTTGACTCCGCGTTTTATTGGTCCGTTTCAAATTACGGAGAGGGTTGGAGAAGTGGCGTATCGTATTGTGTTGCCACCGACACTTGCGAATCTGCATGATGTGTTCCATGTATCGCAGTTGAGGAAATACATTGCTGATCCATCTCATGTGATCCAAGTCGATGATGTACAGGTAAAGGATAATCTGACAGTTGAAACTTTGCCTATGAGGATTGAAGATCGGAAGGTGAAACAATTGCGTGGCAAGGAGATAGCATTAGTCAGAGTAGCTTGGGGAGGACCGCCAGATGAAGGACTCCTACCCGGAACTCTTTGCCTAAGGTAAGTTTTCGAGGACGAAAACTTTTCTAGTGGGGGAGAGTTGTAACACCCCATAAAATTCTTTATTTAATTTAATTAATTTTTGGATTAAATATTAGAATTATTTGAGTTAACTGAGAAAAATGAGAAAAATGAGACTAATGGGCCAGTGTCGCTTTTAGTAAAGAGGGGGGGTGTATTGGTAGGCCCTATTACTAACTAAAATAGTTTTATTTTATTTTCCACAAAATAGAGGAATTGGGGGAAAGAGGGATAGAACTAAGGAGAAGAGAAGAGTCTGAACGTGAAAAGAGAAGAGGAGCGGAGAAGTGCGACACGAGGAAGAGCGAAGAAGCAACCTTCAGGTAAGGGGGGACTCTTCCGTTTATCTTCTATTATGGGATTATAGGTAGTATGATAGAATTTGATCGTGTTATTCGTATCAATTGGGTTGTGCTTAGGTTATAGAAGTGTTAGGTTTTGGGAGGATTGATGCATAATGATTGTATTGACCATGTATGGTGTTAATTGGATGGTTGAATGTATTATAAATGTGTTATAATATGTGTTTGTTTCACTGTATGCAAATCTGGTTGGAATGGGATTGGTTTGGTAATGAATTGGTGAAGGAAGGGCAAAATCGCAGGCTGTTTTCTGCGATTCGAAGTTCTGGAAATCGCCAGTTCGCGCCGCGTCCAGGAGTTGGCGCCGCGAACTGCTTGGCAGAAAGCAAGGAAGTTGTGTTGTGTTCAGTACGCGCCGCGAACCCTTGTTTGCGCCGCGAAGGCGTAGTTCCTATTCGTTCCGCGCCGCGAACTGTGTGTGGCGCCGCGTGCTGTTGGCGATAGGCCGTTTTGAAAAGTTTAAAAATGTGTAACTTTTAAACCGTAAACCGGATTTTGGTGTCGTTTCGAGTACAGTGAAGCTAATCAAATAATTTATATAATCAAATGGTGTTATGAGTTGTGGCTTGAATTATTTTTAAAGCACCCGATCTTATTTGTTTATGGTGGGATATGCTTATAGGTTCACTAATGAATGTCTTACCTGTATGATGTTGTGGTTATAACTGGTGTTTATTATACATGTATTGTTGGTATGAAATATGTGTTTTATTGATGATTATGACATTGATCGATTTATGTGGGTGATGAGCATGTTATGGTTGATGCATGCATTCATAATCATTATGTGGCTGGTCCTTGACGATGGTGGATCAGTGGTAGCTAATTCCCATTGCGTGGAATTAGTGAGTGGGTGTTACCGTATCCTTGACGATGGTGGGTCGGTGAGTTGGGTTATCCCAGATTTTGGTACCACATGCATGTAGTTGCATTGCATTAGGCTGTTTTACTATTATAACATGAATGGAAGATTGTCCAATGTTATAATATGTGTTAATTTGGTTGTTTGCTTACTGATTGTATGGTTTGAATCTGATCATAACTGTGATTGGGTGAATGGCATGTGAAATGATATTTTATTATCTATATCTTATAACATTAGTTAAATGTGAATGAGACTCACCCTTACTGTTGTTATTTTTTTCAGATTGAGGAGTAGCTCTCGTACTTGGTGAGGATTAGCTCATCAAGTAGTTCGTTAGTGTCAGTTGGGTCCGTGTCATGCTCTGGTCGTGTAACACTGGGGGCGTCGTTTAGAGTTACTTGTTAAACTCTTTCTATTTTGGGTGGATTTCCTATGTTGGTGTTTTAAGTCTGTGCCTTGGCTGTTTGTTATTCAGATGTTAAAGATAATTCCGCTGTGTTAAACATGATGATCTGAATAAATTTGGTTGACGTTCTCTTTTATGGCATGACATGAATATTATTGTTTAATTATTTGGAAGTTGTAATGCCCTTTTCATGTTTACTCTGATTATTGTTTATTATTTATGCGGGGTATTAGAAGGGTGTTACATTGTGCGCATGTGTTATACGTTTTTGGGAAATGTGTTATTGGTTCCCAACGTATTTTCTCTTTAAAGGCTTTGTTTGCTTCCCGATGTTGTTGTTCCCCTTCTTCCTATATAAAAGGAGGTCTTATGGACCTCTCTTTCTTCATTTCTCGCGGGGATGGGTGGAGCTAACAAGAAGAAGGTATCCTCAACCTCGTGTTCCCGTGGAGTGAAAAAGGTGAAGGAGAAGAAGCAGGCTTCGACCGGCTCTGCTTCTCGTTCTCATGGCTCTCTTAGTTCAGATGCTCGTGCCCGGGCGACTGGTGTGAGAGTCTTGGTTGACGCTAATGGTTCTGAGACCGAGTGGGATGAAGATTGGTATCAGTATATTCACTCGGAGGAATTTTCCAATCGGGAGGAGTGAAGCGTTTTCTTTTCAATTGGTGTTTGTTTTGTAATTTTCATGAACGATGAATAAAAATAATGTTGATGTTCTTTTGTGTGTTTATTTTACATTTTATGAAGATTTGCTCGACTTATAATGTATTGATCGCCCAGTGTGTGGAACTGTGGTCGATTGCCCGAGACATGTGCCTGGCGTTGGGTGAGTCTCAGATTTTGTTGTGCTGAGCTCCGGGGCTCATGGCGTGAACGGTCCCCTCGCGAGCGGGGCGTTCTGCCTTCATAGTACATGATTACGACGGGAATGCTCGGTATTCGGGCCCCCCGAAGGATAAGGAGTCTGTTCGATTAATAGAGCAGGCTTTTGTCGTTTTGTTACATTTATAGGTGCTCGGCGCGTATCAGGCCGCACCTGCGGTTTTAACTGTAGTATTGTTTAAGTTTTTCAGCATTCCAAGATCGAGCGAGTTCTTCTCCTTGCAAATTCTCTAGGTAGTAGGCCTCGTTTTCTGTCCTTGCTCGGACGCGATAGGGGCCTTCCCAATTCGCGGCCAGTTTGCCTTCTCTGAAATCTTTGTGGTTTCTTTTTAGCACTAAGTTGTCTACTTTAAATTCTCGTTTAATGACCTTCGCGTCATGCCTTAGGGCGATTTTTTGCTTGAGTGAAGCTTCGCGTAGAGCGGCCCCGGTGCGAATTTCCTCGACCAGGTCGAGCTCTTCCCTGATTGCCACGATGTTGCCCTCTGTCTCGAGTGGCTCTTCGATGCGTCTCGAGGGCACATGTATTTCGATGGGGATCACGGCTTCCGTTCCGTACGTCAGTCGGAAGGGGGTCTCCCCGGTGGTGGAGTGTGGGGTGGTGCGATAGGCCCACAGGACGCTGTGCATATCAGATGGTCAGCAACAATGAAGGCTTGAAGTTCGGGATGATGGATGTGAGGATAAAAGGGGTTGTACCTGCAAGGCACTCCGATGCCAAAGTAAGTATGTATTCCACAAGGTACAACAAAGTGAGAGATTTTTGGGGTAAGAAAAGATTACATTGCCCTCTGTATGTAGAGGGCTATTTATATGATGTTTTTATGCGGATTAGACTCCTCCTTCTGGGGCGGATATTTAGGAGACGCGTGGACTGATTGTTTGCCGAGCACGAGGGGTCCTCGTGGTCGATTGCTTGGCAAGTTTGCCCGGTCTGGCCGGGCGGAAACTGCCATATGTGATCCGACGCGTATTGGGCCGAAGGCAGAAATGGCCCAATTTGACTAGATTGGGCCGGTCCAGAACAACTATTACAACCCTTAGCAGTTACATAATAATAAAACTACAAAAAATAAAATACGGAAATAAAAATCCTAATTACTATTACAACCTCGAAACAAATACATAATAATAATAATAATTAAATATGAATAAAATCGGAGGATCGAGAAGTAGGGATGAAAAGAAGAGAATTAGAAAGGATTTAATGTTAATTAAAATCTGAATCTAAATGATTTATGAAAATAAACTTAAATCTAATTAATTAATGAAAATAAATCTAATTATCTAATTATGTACAAATTAAATCTAATCTAATTAAACCTCTAATTGATTTTAATTATTAAATCTAAAAATCTAATCAAATCGTAGTTACTAAATCAATCAAAATTGTGTTAAAAATGAAATCAATAAAACTTAAATCTAATTATTTTAAAAAATATTCTAATTACTAAATCTAATTTAATCTAATCTAATTAAATTTTAAATTGAAAGTTAGTATTAATTAAAAAATCTAATCTAATCCTAATTATCTATCATATAAGAAAATTCTCCCTTTTCTTGATCATTGGGACTGTCCACATCAGCTGCTGTCTCCACAATATTCCACATCAGCAGCCTCAACCTTCTATTATTCGATCCATAACTTCCAACCCTTCTGCCTTCCAAACCCTCCACCTTCAACATTCCAAAACGGTTTTATCATTACTATATATAATCGATCATACTTTCACAATCTTTATCATGTTCATCAAACCTAATTGTGGAAATTTCGGTTTATACTATTTTTGCAATTTCAGCCATTCCCACTACTATTCATGGACAGACCTGTATTTAACATTTGTTCCTTTCTTTTCTGGATAGAAAACATCTTTCATGTTATTTGCAGGTTGAATTTGTAGTGTATCATTCTGAAGTACCAATTAGCGTTTCATGTTATTTGTAGGTTGAATTTGTAGTGTATCATTCTGAAGTACCAATTGGCGTCACTCCATAGTATATGGTTTGTTTTTTACATGGGTTGTTTCCAATCCCTATTTTCTATTCTTTTAGTAACAATTTAAATATTGTCCTAATCCATGTGTTTTGGATTTTTTTCTGGTGCAGACGGTAGTAAACATCGTCTATACGATTCGTTTGAAATAAATATTCTTCTTTGACTGCCTTGAAAGTAGAAATCAAGTAGGTTGGTGTCAATATACAATGGAGAATCTGATTGAAATTACTGGGTTATGCTTGTGCAAGTTTTGTCGAAATTGTAGATATTATAATAGGTAAATAACATGATATTTTATATTCATTCATATAATGAAGTTTAATTTTTTATATTTTAAGTGCAAATGTTAATAAATAAATCTCATAGACTAATTGATTGATTTTAATATGTAAATAAGATAATGTTTTATATTAATTCATAGAACTAAAGAATATTTTAGTTAGGTCAAATTAAGAAATTAAGTTTATCAATATATATATAAAGTTAGTTTTATAAAATATTATTGATATTTATTTATTGTAAGGTCGAACAAAACAAAAAATAAAGATATAATATAATAAAATAGTACAAATTAAAAATGTATACATAATTTTGAAATGTATAAGAAAATAGAATCAAAGAATAAAGAAAAAAACAGTATATTTTTTAGGTAAATAAAGAGTTTTGAAATGAAAAGACATAAATCATTTACCTGTAAAAAATTAAATATCATAATCGTCTTTAATTGATTGCAACTTTAATTTTTGATTTAATCTGATTGCAACTTTTGATTTATTATTTTTATTTTTGATTTAATGTGATTGCAATTTTTAACTTCTTATCCATAATAGTCCAAGCATTATGGTCGATTTCAACGTGATTTTAAAGAATAGTTTGTTGAAATAATGAAACAGCACACCTATTTTCTTGATATGAAAATAATTGGTATATTATTGCAAATTTTAATAAATAAATTTCATTGATTAATTGATTTTATGTTTGAGTGATATTTATATTAAATCTTAGTACTTATAAAAATTATAGATATTATAATATATAAATAACATAATGTTGTATATTAATTCATAGAACTAAAGAATATTTTAGTTAGGTCAAATTAAAAAATTAAGTTTATCAATATATATATATATATATATATATATATATATATATATATATATATATATATATATATATATATATATAAAATTCATAAAGTTAGTTTTATAAAATATTATTGATTTTTATTTATTGTAAGGTCAAACAAAAAAATAAAGATAGAATATAATAAAATATTACAAATTAAAAATATATACATAATTTTGAAATGTATAAGAAAATACAATCAAAGAATAAAGAAAAAAACAGTACATTTTTTTAGATAAGTAAAGAGTTTAGAATGAAAAGACATAAATCATTTACCTAAAAAAGTTAAATATCATAATTACCTTTAGTAATCATTGATTGATTGATTGCAACTTTTAATTTATGATTTAATGCATGTGATTGCAACTTTTGATTTCTTATTCTTTTACTACGTACAATATATATTTTTAAATTATTAGATTTGAGAAAATATTGTACTTTTATATCTTACAAAATCATATTGGTTTTACAATATTGTATGATTTACCTATCTAATTTTGTAATATATATAAGCCTTTTTAACTACCCATACGTTAAAATCATTACGTTGGGAACAATTTAATTGATATAGAATCAATACATTAATAAAATTTTTTTAGAGATTATTAAATAAAATAAATATATTAGATCTATTGACTATTTTTTAAAAAAACATATTTAAAAATAACTATGGGTGTTAATAAGCATAAGTAATCGAATGAAACATAAGTACTGTATGAATAAATAGTAATAAAATGAAACATAAGTAATGTATGAATAAATATTAATAGAATGAAACATAAGTAATATATGAATAAATAATATCAAAATTGTAAGATATTTTTTATTAATCATACAATTTGTTGGCCATTTATAAAATTTAAAATTTTAACTGGACAAGTTCATCAATAATCAATATATATTTATCTATATATAATATAATATAATTGAAATATTACCATTAAAACTTTAATGGGTCAATTCTATCCAAATACAAAATAATATATTACGGATACACACGGGTATTTATATGGTACGCGCATATGGTACTGATATTAACACATTTAATTAAATGTTGAATAATAACGAGAATAAATTTACAATTGATTTAAATAGTTTTATAAATAATTCCAAAACAAAAATATTTATATATAGGAATAATTAACTATTGATTCAAATATTTTTATATATGGAATAATATATTTGATTTGTAAATTGAGTTTAATCAATTATATTAAATATTTATTATTAATTGTATTATATAATTTGATAGAATATTTCTTCATTATAATTTGTCAATTTAAGATTTTTGTTATTATAAAATATTTTAATTATCATCAAATATTTTTTAACAATGTTAAAATTAATTTATTTTTGTTTTAAAAATATCATCAAAATATTGAATATTAATAGAAACATGAAGTTACTGATAAAAAAATTGAATATTAACGGGAACATGTAGTTATTAATCAAAATATTGAATATTAATAGATTTTTTTTTAATATTAATGGGTACATAAATTTACTAATCAAAATATTGAATATTAAAGGCAATATTAAATTACTGATCAAAATATTAAATGTATTGAATATTAACGGAAACATAAAGTTACTGATAAAAAATGGCATGTTAACGAGAGCATAAAGTTACTGATCAATGTATTGAATATTAACGGAAACATGAAGTTACTGATAAAAAATTGCATGTTAACGAGAGCATAAAGTTACTGATCAAAATATTGAATATTAACGAGAACACGAAGTTATTGATCAAACTATTAAATATTAACGGGAAAACAAAGCTATTGATCAAACTATATTGAATATTAACGGGAACATGAAGTTATTAATCAAAATATTGAATATTAACGGGGACATGAAGTTAGTAATCAAAATATTGAATATTAACGTGAGTATTAAATTACAGAGCAAAGTATATAATATTAACGAGAACATGGAGTTACTGCTAAAGATATTGAATAATAACGGAAACATGGCGTTATTAATCAAACTATTGAATATTATCAGGAACAATTTTGGAATATTAACGGAAACACGAAGTTAGTGATCAAAATAATGAATATTAACGGGAACAAGAAGTTATTGATTAAAATATTGAATTTTAACGGGAACATGAAGTTACTGAACAGAATATTGAATATCAACGAGAACACGAAGTTACTGATCAAAATATTTAATATTAAGTGGAACATGAAGTTACTGGTCAAAATATTGAATATTAATGGGAAATGAAGTTTATTGATCAAAATATTGAATATTACTGGGAAAACTGAGTTACTGATCAAAATATTGAATATTAACGGGAGTACGAAGTTATTGATTAAAATATTGAATATTAACGGGAGCACAAAGTTAATGATCAAAATTTTGAATATTATCGGAAACATTAAGTTACTGATCCAAAATTTAAAAATTAACGGGAACTAATTTTGAATATTAACGGGAACACGGAGTTACTAATCAAAATAATAAATGTTGACGGGAACACGGAGTTATTGACAAAATATTGAATATTTACAGGAACACGAAGTTACTGATAAATTTTTGAATATTAACAGAAACATTAAGTTACTGATAATTTTTTTGAATATTAACGGAAACGAATTTGGAATATTAACGGAAACACGAACTTATTGATCAAAATAATGAATATTAACAGGAACAAGAAGTTACTGATCAAAATAATGAATATTAACAAGAACATGAAGTTATTGATCAAAATATTGAAAATTAACGGGAAGAAATTTGAAATATTAACGGGAATACGAAGTTACTTATTAAAATAATGAATATTAACGGGAACATGAAGTAACTGGTCAAAGTATTTTTCTATTAATTATGTATTTTGAATGAATCATTATTATAAATGGAGTTTGTAGTAGTTTCTCATTGGCCTACAAGAGAGAGTTGATAGTTTGAGATTGAGTTGATAGTTTGTAGTTATAATTTAGCCAAAATAATTAACTTTCTGCTTAGCTAGTAAAAAATAATCGATTCTCCTTAGCTGAGAGTTTGAGATTGGGCTAATAGTTTGTAGTTTAATCAGTTATATTAAATAGTTATCACTAATTGAATTATATAATTTGATTGAATATTTCTTCATTATAATTTGTGAATTTCCGATTTTAAAACTTTTTCTTCATTATAATTTGTCAAATAAAATATTACTATTTTTACAACTTTTTCAATTTTACCCAAAACTTAATCTTTTACTAATATCTTTTGTTTTTCTCAATTATAATGTGCGAAAACGACGGATACCCGTGCGAACGCACGGGTTAGACACTAGTAGTTAATTAAAATAAATGTTAAGACAATTAAATCAAATTAACTATTAAAACTAAATATTTTTGTGATTTTATGACTTCATGGGAATTAAATGAATTAAACAACCTAATTACTAAAATTAAATTAATTAAACAAAAAGGTAAAAGAAAAAATAATTAGTAGTCTAAATCCTAATCCTAGTCCTAATTAGTTATGGGTTGATTTTAATTATGTAGTTAAATGTTAATTGGTTAATTAAAGAAAAGTGTAAAGAAAGAAGAAAGAAGGAAAAATTGACAAATATAAAGGACAAACCTGAGGGTCGAACCCGTGTTGGGAAGGTAATTGACGCTTGTATGCCCCCAGTTATGCCAACGTGCTTTTGGTGTTAGTGGATGGAGAGAACGAATTATAATAGAATGTTGTGACACGAGCGCCACCTGCAACCGTTCATCGTCCCCGCCGTTTAAAAAAAACCTAGAGAATTAGCTAGGAAATCCCTATGATTTGGCTACCGTTTAACTACGATAGTTTCCGTAGCAAACAACTTTATAAAATACGATCAGAACAAATGCAAAGGATGCCCAGATCCCCTAATCCAAGCCTTGCGAGTTCAATGGTGCCATCTCTTTGCCTTGAAAACTCCTGCAAATACAAAAACTAAAGCTTTGTGCTTGCGTTCCCTAGCCATGGTATCTTATGGTTTAAGCGTGAAAACTCTCAAACGAAGGTCCTAATCTTCCTTAGCACATGTCATAAACTCAACAAATCCATCAAAACACATTAAATCATAGAGATGTATGGAAAACGAAATTCAAGAATGCACCATGAATATGTTGAACATGAGATATGAATTATGGGTACTTTCACATGTTATAAACCATATATATTTACCTTATATTACTTTAGGAGGGGAATGGAAGAGTTGTTTGGCTTTGATAATGGCTAAAATTGAGAAATCTAAAATAGCACTATTCTTGCAAAAGTTGGAAATTTAGAAACCTTCTCCTCTCCTCTAAATTTCGTTCTCCCCTTGTATTCTAATGCCTTGAATATTTATAATAGTGAGAATTAGGGTACAAGTTTTCTTGGAAATCAAGTCGATGAGATTTGGTAAAAATTTGATAAAAATATGACAAAAATATTTCTATTTTGGTCCAATTTTTATATTCTCTTTCCAATCTCCTATGGCACGAAATTTGCATCAAATATGGAGTATTTTTATTAATGGAATTGATTGGAAAACAATTCCCAACCAAATCTTCTCATATTTTCTTATTTTTTGATTTAAATTGAATTTTTAATGAATAAAAATTCAATAAAAATACAAAATAAAAATATAATATGAAAGTGTGGACTTTTATGCTTCTAATGAGCCCCATATCATGTTTATGTATCAAAACTTGGGTCCATAAGCTTACCTTTATTTTGAGGCTCATTTGCATCCAGCACTATCTCATGGCTTCTCAAGGCACTAATCAGCTCCTTAAGAGATACTTCATTTAGATTCTTAGCAATCTTGAATGCAGTCACCATTGGGCTCCATCTTCTAGGCAAGCTTCTGATGATCTTCTTGACTTGATCAGCTTTTGTGTATCCCTTGTCAAGCACTCTTAATCCAGCAGTCAAAGTCTGGAATCTTGAAAACATTGCTTCAATGTTCTTATCGTCCTCCATCTTGAATGCTTCATACTTTTGGATTAAAGCAAGAGCCTTTGTCTCCTTGACTTGGGCATTACCTTCATGAGTCATCTTTAAAGATTCAAAGATGTCATGAGCAGTTTCTCTGTTTGTTATTTTCTCATATTCAGCATGAGAAATATCATTCAGCAGAATAGTCCTTGACTTGTGATGATTCTTGAATTCTTTCTTTTGGTCATCACTCATTTCTTGTCTGGAAATCTTTACTCCACGGGCATTTACAGGATGTGTGTAACCATCCAAGACTAGATCCCAAAAGTCACCATCTTGACAAAGAAAGTAATTTTCGAGTTTATCCTTCCAATACTTAAAATTTTCCCCATCAAAGACAGGTGGTCTATTGTAACCATTGAAGCTACTGCTTCCATTGTTACCATTGTTGTTGTGCTCAGTAGGAACAGATGTAGATGTTGTTTCAACCATTTTGTGTTTTTCTCCCTGAATCTTTTGTCTAACACGGTTAAGTGCTTGAACCTAGAACCGACGCTCTGATATCAATTGAAGGAGTGAAAAACACTTAGAAAGGGGGGATTGAATAAGTGTAACTCAAAAACTTGGAAGATAAAAAAATCAACACAAATATTTTTATCCTGGTTCGTTGTTAACGAAACTACTCCAGTCCACCCCTGACAAAGTGATTTACCTCAACTGAGGATTTAATCCACTAATCCAACTGATTATAATGGTTTTCCACTTAGATAACCTCTAAGTCTTCTAGAGTCTACAGATCACAACTTGATCACTCTAGGAATCCTTTTACAATCAATGTAAAATAAAGTTTACAAGAGTTTGAATTCTTCTAATAAAGCTGTAATCACAACTGTGATATTTCTCTTAAGTTCTATTCTTAACACTCACTAAAATATATCAGAGTTTGTGAGGTTGAAGATGAAGTTCTTTAGCTTTTGGTTTTGACAGCGTTTCTATAAAATTTGCGCAAGTGTTGTATGTAGCTTCTGTTCAGAACTTCTATTTATAGGCGCTTGAGAGGAAATGACTGTTGGGAGCATTTAATGCTTTGCGTGAATAGTACAACGCTGTATTTAATGTTTCACACTTTTGTCAACTACCTCGAGCCATGCTTTTACTGCTTTTACTGACTTTGCCTTTTGTAGCTTCTAACGTTTCTTTTGTCAGTCAGAGATTTGACGTTTAGCCTTTCATCTTGTACTTTCTTCTGGACTCAGATTTGTAGATAACAACGTTTGAATATTAGAGTCAAACAGCTTTGGTGCAGAGCATCTTCTGTCTTCTGACTTTGAAGAGCTTTGAGCGTGATACCATCAGAGCTTTAGAGCTTGTACTTTTGAATTTCATTCTTCTGATGCTTTCCAGTTCATATTCTGCTTGACCATCTTCTGATGTCTTGCGAGAGCATGTTCTGATGAAGCCATCCAGAACCTTCTGAGACAATGCTTCTGAGCGCTGCTTTGTGCATACTCTATATATATTTCATGAAATGGAAAACTTAAAGGATTAGAGTACCAATTTTCTTATGCAAAATTCATACTTAATGTTATCATCAAAACATAGAATATTGATCAGAACATTTCTTATTCTAACATGTGTAGTTGGTGATTGGTAAACTCTTTCCTTGTTAAACATTTTGCAATCAAATAAAATTTTCCTAATTTCATTTGAAATTAGGGGCAGACGTACTCCTACGAGGACGATAGAGGAACTGCCTTAACAAATATCGTGTTCTTTATCGTTCTTAGTTTTATCTTTTCAAAGTTCGTTTTCGGTAAAAATCCATAGTTGAGCAAAAATTGACGTTTGGTGAAAATCGCTCACCAAGTGTTCGATAAAATTACACATTCAATTTTTGGTCAATTTTGGTGAAGCGGTTCATTGTGAGTAAGATTCACTTAAGTGTGTATGCTAGTTAATTGATAATTTCGTTGAAACGAGTAACTCAAATTTACCATTTTCATCTGATTCGGTTATTGCACATATCCGGCCCCCGATAACTCGATCGTTCAAAGACGATAAAGTTGATTCCGGGGAATCACGTTTCAAAATCTAAAATTTCCTTAAGTCGGAAAAGGTGATCCATTCACCCCCCTCTAGACCATCCCTATCGTCTAACAGTAGAGTTTTTCGTTAACCATAATGTACCTGACAAGAATCTTCGTAATCCTTTGTGCCTTGTTGGAGTCCTCGGGTAGGCTACCAGAAATTATGTATTGAATGATGGGAGACATCCAACTTTCCTGTTGCTCTACGGGCATGACTTTATTCAGTTCGATACTCGGCTTGTCGATTGTTTCATGAATTACGGATTTGTTCAAGCCGGGTCCTTTGGTGTTGCCGAGTCAGGCTAGCAGATCTGCCCGGACGTTCTCTTCCGAGGAATATGAATAATTGTGTACTAGGAGAATTTTTGTGTCAACTCGTGGGTCTTTGCTAGGTACTTCTGCAGTGAATCGTCTTTAGCTTGGTATTCTCCTTTTAACTGTGAGGATACCTGTTGAAAGTTCGTCTTTACGGTTAGGCGTGTGACCCCTATTTCTTCGGCAAGTTTCATCCCGGCAATAAGGGCTTCATATTCTGCCTGATTATTACAGGCTTTAAAATTGAAACACAATGAATACTCCAAGGTGAAGCCACCGGGTCCTTCAAGTACTATACCGACTCCACTGCCTTTGAGGTTTGACGAACCGTCAACGTGGAGGGTCCAACCGGGAATGTCTTCTTCCAAACACAAAGTACTCAACTCGACCACGAAATCAGCTAGAGCCTGAGACTTGATACTGGTTCTCGGTGTGAATTGGATATCGTACTCTGATAATTCGACTGCCCAAGTCACCATTCTTCCGACCAGGTCTGGCTTCATAAGGATCTGCTTTATGGGATAATTAGTCTTGACTGTGACTTGGTGACCCTAGAAATAATGCCTTAGCTTCCTGGCCGTAATCACTAGAGCAAGAGCCAATTTATCGATTTTTTGATACCTCAGTTCCACACCCTTTAAAACTTTACTGACGTAATAAAATGGTCTTTTCCCCTCTGCACCATCTTGTACTAGGACCGGGCTCATGGCATTGTCGGTCACCGCGAGATATAGCGCCAAGGGTGAATTCTCCTTGGGTTTGGTCAGGATTGATGGAAATGACAAGAATTCCTTGACAGTGAGGAATTCCTCCTCACAAGCCGGCATCACCTCGAACTCTTTGTCCTTTCGAATCGTTGTAAAGAAGTGAATGGCTTTGTCGCCTGCACAAGATAAGAATTAAGACAAAGCTGCTAACCTTCCCGTTAACTATTGGACTTCGGTTTTGGAAGTGGGACTTCTCATGTCTAGTACGGCCTGACACTTGTCTAGATTCGCTTTGATGCCCCGGCTTGTCAATATAAATCCGAGGAATTTCCCGGCTTGTACCCCAAAAGTACACTTCTCCGGGTTCAGTCTCATATCAAAATTCCTGACAGACTTGAAAGTCTCGACTAAGTCCTTGATGTGGCGCTTTAAGGCCAAAGTCTTAACCACCATGTCATCCACGTACACCTCAAGGTTTCTGCCGATTTGAGAGGCGAAAACCTTGTCCATCAGCCTCTGATAAGTAGCCCCTACATTTTTGAGACCAAAGGGAATTACCTCATAGTAGTAGTTACTTCGGTCGGTCATGAAAGCGGTGAAGCCGGAGCCTGTCGGGTTCATGCAGATCTAATTATACCCGGAGTAGGCGTCCATGAAGCTGAGGAGCCGGTAACCGAAAGATTCATCGATTAGATGATCGATTGGGGGCAGACGGTATGGATCCTTCGGGCATGCTTTATTCAAATCAATGAAGTCGACACACATCCTCCACTTACCGGTCTTCTTATTTACCATCAGGACATTGGAGAGCCATGTCGGATATTTGATTTCTTTAATGAAGTTCGCATCCAGCAACTTACTGACCTCCTCGGTCACAAGCTTTCTCTTCTCGTCGTCGCCCTTTCGCTTTCTCTGGGACACAGGCTTCTTCCCGGGATCAAGTGCCAGATGGTGGCACATGATGTTGAGATCGATGTCGGGCATGTCTGAAGGCTTCCAAGCGAAGAGGTCAACGGGTTCCAGGTTGACTCCCATATACGTGACCTGCGTGGGACTGCTCCCGATCTAAACCTTCTTGGTCCCTTCATACGAGGATAGACTGTCTTCAGGCGGGTCGGCCCGGGGATCCATATCGACCAGGTTTACTGCATCTGCTGATTTCTTTTTCTAGTCCTGCGGCTGAGCCTTCTTATTTAGTTTTAAGTTGTTCTTTTAACATTTCCTTGCCAGACCTTGGTCACCCTTGATAGTGCCAACCCGACCATCTCTTAGAGGGTACTTCATGGTGAGGTATAATGTTGACATGGCTGCCCCCAAAGCGTTGAATGATGGTCTTCCCATGATGGCGTTGTAGGGTGACGATGAATTGACCACCAGGTATCGGACCTTGATGGTATTTGCATTTTTGCTGCTTCCGAAGGTGGTTAGAATGGGCAAATGCCCCATTATTTGCACTTGTTCACCAGCAAAACCCACTAAGGTGCCCCAGAAGGAAAGTAACTCGGCTATGTCAAACTCCAATCCCCAGAAAGCTTCCCAATAGAGAACGTCGCAGAGCTTCCCGGGTCTACTAAGACACGTTTCACGGTCTAATCCCTGATCTGGATTTTAATGACTATTGGGTCGTCCTCATGGGGTATGACACCCATAGCATCTCGTTCGGAAAAGCCGACGGGATCTAATTCCTGCTCCGTCTCAGGCACCATTGTCTCAGAGATATGCATTACGGATCGAGCGTGTTTCTTTCCTGAGGAGTTGGTTTCTCCTCCACCAGCGAATCCTCCTGCGATAGTTTTGAGGGTATGATGAACGGTCATGACCTCGTTGGTCACTTCGGCCTACTTCCCCTTTTTATGCCTCGAGGGCCCTTCAGACTCCAGGTCTCTTTTCTCAGGTGGCCTTTTCCGATCATCCTTTATATAGGCAGAGATATGCCCCCTTTGGATAAGATTTTTTATTTCCCTCTTCAGTTGCTTGGAGTCATCGGTCGTATACCCTCTTAGTCGGTGATAACTGCACCATGCCTCAATGTTATTTCCGAGCACCGCATTGGCTCTTTTAGGCTTCGGGAGATCTGGGATGATATTTAAATGGGCCACCTCCCAGAAGATGTCTCCTAGTGAGGTGTTAAGAGCAGTATCAGCCTCCTCACAATGCTAGTGTCACTAAAGTGGCTTTTGGGAAGGTCTTTCATCCAGCCTTTCTCGGGGAGCCGTTCATTTCCTGGGATCTCCTACTTGGGGCCGCAGCTTCTCTAAGGAAATCGCGGATCCTCTTTTCACGATTATTGCTCTCTCCTTTAATATAGCACTCGGCTCGGGTTATGATTTCATCCAAGTTGGATGTCGGCTTCTAGACTAGTGACTCGTTGAACTGTCCGGCCCTAAGCCCATGCTGGAAAGCCCCTACGAACAGCTCTTGATTGGGATGAGATACCTTGGCAATTTCTTTGTTAAACCGAGTGAGGTATTCTCTGAGGGATTCAGAATGACCCTGTCGGACCGTGAACAACGTGGTGGTGGACACCTTCCAACGTCTAACGGCCGATAAATGTTGGACCAGCTTCTTGGTGAGATCCTGGTAGCTAGAGATGGATTCTTGGGGAAGGCTCATATACCACCTCAAAGCTACATCTTTGAGTGTGCCAGCCATAAGCTTGCACTTTAGGGACTATGTAGGGACAATTACTACCATTTAATTATTTATGGCTATCACGTGCTCTTGAGGATCCGACTTCCTGTCATATGTAGCGAGAGACGGTGGCCAGAAATTCTCTGGCACTGTGTCCTCCCAGATTTCTTGCGAAAGAGGCAGAGTTTCAACAGGCTCGTCCTCAGCCGGAGGTTCAGCCTGAGATTGCAGCTGCTGAACGCTGTCATGTAACGTGTCGTTGCTCTGACGTAGCCTGTCAATCAGTGCCAAAAGCTAAGTCATATCAGGGGGTGTTTCTGACATGATTCCTTATAAGCGTGGTTTGAGATAAATTTTTTTACCGAGTTCCCACAAACGGTGCCAATGTTCTTGTGTAAAAAACTTAAAATAAAAGAGCTTACCCTCGAAGTGGAGGGAAGCTGCTGAACACGATGGTGTTTGGGTATATTATAGGGGATTTGGAAGTAGTGAGCTGGTCACTGAATTCCAAGATGAGTGTCTTGCTTATCCCTCTGTCGGGAGCCCCTTTTTATAGCTGTTGTGGCCTTTAATGCCTCATTTAAGAAGCAACATTTGGCCTTCCATCGTTACAGGCGTTGCCAATCATTGAATACGAAGTTCATTGATAGCATATTTACCCAGCAGTTACGTCCGACTTGTACGTAATTGTGGGGCGTTACATCCGAGTTGCATCATGCCTCTACGTATTCCTTTGATACATGTCCATCCCATGTACCCTGGCCGAGTACTACTTTGAGGTTTCCCAGCATATGGTTATGCACAACTCGGAATGACTCCCTCGAGTGTCTCCTCTGGCTTGAGGATTCGGATAGGTTCTATAGATATTCCGGGCTATCTTCTGGGAAGTACTCCTTGACAGGTCGCGGCCCTTGTAAGAATCCCTATCCCGGAAATATATATATATATATATATATATATATATATATATATATATATATATATATATATATATATATATATATATGTCTTACTCGCTCCTACTAGATTGTCGGGCGAACTAAGATAAATTTTATGTGTCTTAATTTCTCTCCGCCTTATCTCTATACTTCCTTCATTGGTGTTTAAACTTATTTTTTATTTTCAACACAGTTCAAAAGCCCTTAATCCTAAACACAAATTAAACTCTCATTTTTTTCTCACCTTCAAAAACGATTCCAAAGGTAAAGTTCAAGGTGGGTTGTGTGTGGTTGACTATCATTTGGAGTATTTGGTTGATGAGGAACGGTATTATTTTCAAGGAGATGATGTGGATTTTTCGGGATGTTGTTTGGAGTTGGTAAAACGTTGATATGTAGAAGGTCTTTTTATTGGGAATATTGCTATTGCCAATTGTAACTTTTATGAGTTTGACGAAAATCCGTTGTTTTACTTAAGTTAGATTCTAATTGGTGGATAATTTTCTCTTGTGGTCTTAATCCTTTCTTCTAATCTTGATCGTATTTGACAAAAATACTATTTTGGTTCAATCAATATAACTTGCTTTCTAAAAAAATTTTGTAGAGTTCATGATGTATTGAAAAATATTACAAGAAATTTGGCGCCAAAATCTAGGATTATGGAATTAGGATTTTGCATTGTCCATTGGAATTTTTTAAATATTTTTTTCACATAAAAAAATAGTAGGTGGTTATATTGTTGTGGATGTTGTAGCAACAACCCCCTGGAATATAAAAAACATTACACTTTATATTTTTGTTTTTACTAGATAATAACTAGTGTAATTAGAACATCGAAAACTACTTCAAAGCTCAATGATTCTCTTTAAAACATTTGTTGTCCATTTAATTTACGACAACTGTTTACCGTTTCTATTAAATATTAAAAATGTACTTTTAATTTTTAACCTCATAAATCCTAATATATTGCAACTAGCTAGGCACGTGTTCCATTGATCTTCTCGATAGTAATAAAGGGCTAAGTATTGAAAAATTGAATTAACAACTATAAATGCGAAGTAATACACTTATTATATTCTCAGTCATTCCCAATGTTTGATGGACTCAATATATCTACTTTCCAATACACTTCATTCATTACCACAAATACCACATGCCCTCATTATATATAGTGCGCTATTTAGTTTTAGTGGATACAACCATTTAATCTTCAGCTTCTATTCTTGATTTATAGCAAAATGAGAAACGCAGGAGCCAACAGGGAGGAATCGAATCAGCCAAATATGCAGTTTCAAATCAATAGGATGGGAAACATGAAAGACTGTAATTTTTATATCCCAGATGCAACAGGAGACAACACTGCTATGGCTTTCCGCGCTGCATTCAGTGGTTGTGGCGGCAACGAAGAGAAGTTATGCGCTCATGTGGGATCTATGCTATGTGCCGTAGTTCCTACTTTCAAAAACTCGGTGGAGGCAGCTCTCAATGGATCAGGCATCAGGCCTCGATTTGTCAGTTTACCATCCCAGGCTCAGGCACACAGTATTGTCGATTCTAAGCTCGATCAATTGGACTGGTCTTCCATTCTTTCTGTGTTTGGTTATTGCATACTTGTTATTTTCAAGGTAGATAGTGGAGACTTTGGTTTGGTGGAACTTGCCAACGCTTCTGAAGACCTTCCCGATGACATCTTTGAAATAATGTGTGAGGCTGAGGCCCGAAGCCCCAATGAGCGTAGGCTTTATGAACTGCAAACAAAAGTTGGATGCAATCCAAACACTTCTCTTTACCCTATACCATTGAACCAACAGAAAGAGAATGTAATTCGGACTATGCTTGGTACTCGTCCTCTTCGCACTTCTCTTATCAACTTCCTTGTCAGCAATTCTGATAATTCCGATTCACAGATTTCGAGCTTGTGCCAATACCTGATCAGCATATTATCATGGTCAGGTGATATGCGTGTGTACACTTTAATCAATGATAGGCTGGTTAAGACTAACTCTCCTGTACTCACTGACTCTCGGGTTATTGCTGAGGTAGAAAATTTTGTAGTGTTGAAAAAAGCAGTTACATCTCACACTTATCCTCAGTTTTTTAATCATATGTGTTTAACTTCGGAACTTTTATATTTGGATGTTTCTCGATTTCCGACTCTATACACTGTCGCGAGGTTTTTGGAGAATGGAAAGAATGATGTTTACGACCATAAAGTCAGTTCTGGGGCGAATAGAAATACCGTGCTATGGTTATTGAAGCTTCACCGTACAGCTTTGGAACAAAACTGATTATCTTCCGTCAAGCTCATTCCTGCCATTAGTATTTTTATGTTCAGTTGTTGATCTGTTGTTTTTCTTCATTTCAGTAGTTTTATTATGGTTTCTGTTATTGTTTTCTTCATTTCAGTAGTTTTACTATGGTTTCTTTGTTCTTGCTTCTATCGTTGTTTTGTTGATGATCGTCTTTTATGTATTTCAATATTAATGGCTTAAGCAACCTTTTATGTAATTCGTTAGTAAGGTCTAATACCTTTTATGATATTATGTATCTCAATCTAATCTAAGCACAAATGTAAAATAAGAAAAACAATAAAACAAAAGATATTTCAACAAAAGCAATTCTATAATTGCACTGCTTAAAAACATAAAATGAACTGCTTGAAACATGGTTTTTAATTGCGGTCCGCAATCCCAATTGCAGCTGTAATATTGCTGATGCATTAGCCTCTGCATCCGCATAGGGCCGCAATTGCGGTTGATTTACAGTCACACGTCCAACAACACTGAAATTCGCATAAAACACCTTCACCCATGTTTCTTCACATATTTTCATCATAATTCAACATTTGAAAACTCATAAACTCGATTTACATGTGATTTGTAATAGAAAATATTAACATTAAGTATTTTTTTATGGTGTAGTTTAAATATTTCTTAATTTAAATTCACGCCGTAACGACTGCAATCGCAACACCCGCAACCGCAATTTAAAATCATGGCTTAAAACAAAGAGGCCTTTTGTTGTACATCCCAAAATCAGACTAAAAAACAAAAATGGAATTGTGACAAACAAAGAGCCTTTGTATAAGACAACCACCCAAAAATTAATTTCAATACATACACTATAATGAGATATAGAAAAGTCAATATCTTTAAACTGGTAGATTGCCACAAAATCAACTTGTTTATGCTCAAATTCTAAACCTGCCACATAAACTAGACCCCAAATATACTCAAATTATCATTCTTCAGCGACTCAACCAAAATAAAGCAGAATGATTATTTAACATTTGATTGGACTTTGCCAAACTCCCATCAAAGATATTAAATCAAGCAATCACGACAACCACTATTCACGACAACAACTATTATAAGCTCTCAAGAACAAATCAAAACTATAAGAAAAATTTAGCTTTTTCGAACAAACAGAAGAACTCGGTTTTTCAAGAGAGATAAGAGAGAAGAAGAAGAAAATTATAATTGGTTACAATTGTTTTATCATTAGTGCAAAAAGAACTATATAATTTTAAAATTTACATCTTATATACTAAAAAAGTGTATAAATAAGAGACACGGTAACAATTTTGTAAAAAACTAGCGTGATACCCGTGCGTCCGCAAGGGTATCCGTTGTGACCGTGTTATTTTGTTCAATATATATTGTTCTAGAGTTAAATGTCATAAAATCAGATGTGTAAAATATAGAAATTTCTTTTTAATAGGTTGGGATAAAGTTTGAGATATTTTCATCGATAAAAATTATTTTCTCGTTAATATTCAATATTTTGATCAGTAACTTTATGTTTCCGTAAATATTTAATATGTTTATCAATAATTCATGTTCTCGTTAATATTGAATATTTTATTCGGTAACTTCATCTTCCCGTTAATATTCAATATTTTGATTAGTATCTTCATGTTCCCGCTAATATTCATTATTATGATCAGTAACTTCGTATTCCGTTAATATTCCAAACTTGTTCCCGTTAATATTCAATATTTTTATCAGTAACTTCATGTTCCCGTTAATATTCTTTATTTTGATCAGTAACTCCGTTTTTCCGTTAATATTCATTATTTTGATCAATAACTTTGTGTTTCCGTTAATATTCAAGAATTGGATCAGTAACTTAATGTTTCTAATAAAGAATACACAATGTCGTTTGTACAATGCAATAACCTTAGTCACATTTACTTTCAACGTATTTCAAATTTGTTCCCGTTAAAATTCAATATTTTTATTAGTAACGCATGTTACCGTTAATATTCATTATTTTGATCATTAATTCCGTGTTCCCGTTAATATTGAAAAAATTTATCAGTAAGTTAATGTTTCTGTTGATATTCAAAAAAATTATCAATAACTTCGTGTTCTCGTTAATATTCAATATTTTGTTAATAACCCCGTATTTCCGTTAATATTTATTATTTTGATTAGTAACTTCGTGTTCCCGTTAATATTCAAAATTTTGATCAGTAACTTAATGTTTCCGATAATATTCAAAATTTTGATCAGTAACTTCGTGCTCCCGTTAATGTTCAATATTTTAATCAATAACTCTATGCTCTAGTTAATATTCAATATTTTGATTATTAACGGGATACATGTTCCTTCGCACTGGGACCAGTGTGGTACACTCATTTGTTATAATATTAAATATTTTGATCAATAAATATTATTTTCCCGTTAATATTTAATATTTCGATCAGTAACTTCATGTTTTCATCAATATTTTTGTTTTAGAATTATTTATAAAACTATTTAAATCAATTGTAAACTTATTCTCGTTATTATTCAACATTTAATTAAATGTGTTAATATCAGTATCATACGCTCGTACCATATAATTACTCGTGTGTACCCGTAATATATTATTTTCTATTTGGATAGAATTGACCCATTAAGGTTTTAATAGTAATATTTCAATTATATTATATTATATATAGATAAATATATATTGATTATTGATGAACTTGTCCAGTTTAAATTTTAAATTTTTTAAATAACAAACAATATGATTAATAAAAAATATCATACAATTTTGATATTATTTATTCATATATTACTTATGTTTCATTCTATTACTATTTATTCATACATTACTTATGATTCATTCTATTATTATTTATTCATATATGCAAAGTATTTATTTTATATATTGGTAAGTAATTGATATGATTTTAATGTATTGATTCTATATCAATTAAATTATCCTCAACGTAATGATTCTAACGTATGGGTCGTTAAAAAGGCTTTTATGTCATACAATATTGTAAAAACAGTATAATTTTGTAAGATATAAAAGTACAATATTTTCTCAAATCTAATAATTTAAAAATACATGTGGTAAGTATTATATTTTCCTATAATATAATACATTATCTTTCGTAATCTTAAATTTTTAATGCATTTCACCCATCTTATTTTATGTCTTATTCTATTAGTATTTACTATTTACATAGAAATAAAAACAAAATTATATAAACAAAAGAGTTTATTATTTTTTAAAGAAATATATATTTTTCCGTCAATATAGGTTAAACATTTGAAAATATAATGTTATGTGTCAATGTCAAAATGTTATCTAGTATCTTTATAAGTAACGTTATGTTGTCCTTAATATTCAATGACTAGTGATAATAAAATAATTAATAATATTTCATATTATCAAATAATTTTGATATTATTTGATTCATAAATTATTTATGTATTTATTATAGATCACAATACTATACTTTATAATCATATCAAAAACTAAACAAAACAAAACAATTATATACTTTATACTCGTCACTAAACAACACTAATAAAAAAACTTAACCTTCTTTTTAAGAGAAATTAAAAAATATAAAGATAAGTTGTGTATGAGTTGAGTAGTATTGTCGAGAAATAATTATTTATTAAAAATAACTATTTACTATAATTGTTTAAAATTAATTGAGTAATTTAATATTTTTGAAAATTGAAGATAATATTAATTCAATTTTTATATTTAAAAGATTACAAATATATTCAATTCTATAATTTAATGTTAATAATTGATAAATTTTTCCTTAAAAAATTATGTAATATGATTGATTAGAATTAATTATGTAAAACAATGATTGATTAAAATTAATATGATTGACTTTTTCTTTCCTCAAAATGAAATATTTATTAAAAAATATGAGGTATAACTTGATGACTTTTAAACTTGATTTTCATTGAAAAAAAATTAAGTGAGAGTAAAAAGTCGGTGTTAAGTCTAAAAAAGGCAAGGAAAATTAAATAAATAAGTATTTATGACTCTTAACATAACATATTTATATAATTTAAATAATACAATATAAATAAATATTAAAAAATATAAATTAAAAATTAGAGTAATATTTATGATAATTAATTTAAATGATTGTAAGTAATTTTTTATTTTATAACTAATATGGTAAATTTTTATTTTATAACCAATATGGTAATTTTTTATTTTATAACTAATATGGTAATTTTTTATTTTATAACTAATATGGTTATTTTTAAAAAAATTAGAGTATATATAAATAAGCATTATATAGAAGTTGAAAGGTTAGCTGAATAACAAAACACGCGCCTATAATTTTTTTTTTTGTATTTAAATAATATCTGAATCACTATTTTTATAAAAACATTTGTTCCCCATTTGTAAAAATAACATTGTCTATATTTTATTTTTTATATAAAATAATTTTTTATATAATTTTTGATAATTTATTTTTATTTGAATGTAGCATTTAATATTTTTATAATAGAAAAATGAAATATATCGTAGATATTAGAAAATTTTAAAAATAACAAATTTATTATCATTTAAAAATAAATAAAAAATAAAAAAGGAAACAAATCAAATGCATATTATATTATTGTTTCGTCGATTTTGCTGTCTAATAACACTATTACATTAACAAAATATTAAATATAGACAAATTAATAGACCTATATGGATAATTATATTAAAAAAATTATTTTTTAGTATAAAAATAAATCTTATCACTATTAAATAATACGCATAAAAAATTAAAATTTATAATTAGTTGTTTATCAAATATAACACATAGTAGCAAGTTATTTGCAATCTTATCTCCATTCACTCATAAAATCATGTTGTGTCTCCCTAAATATTTTTGAAAAATCAAATTTATAAATATTTAACCATTTTAGAGTTTAATGTAGCAATAATAATAATTTTACAAATAGAATTATCAACTCAACAATTGAAACAAAAAATTATATTTTATGTCTATCTTATTATAATTTAAATTACTTGAATAATAACATAAAAGCAATACCTTTTTTTTCCGTTTATTTTTCTTATTTTCACTTTTTTTTATTTAGATTTTGTGGAGAATATTTTTTATTTTATTTATTTAAAGTACAATATAATTTATTTAGGTTAAAAAAATTATAAATAAATAATTTATAATTAACTAAATATATAGTTTATTAATGATCAAATCGTGATTATGCATGTGTAACATATATAGAAATAATAAAACAAATAAAAATTCATTAGATATAATGGATTAAAATTTATTTATTCTTTGTTTTAGTCTTATTCTTTTTTTTTCTTCTTTAAATTCTATTAAAAAAATATATCAACAACAACTGAGATCCAATATCACTACAATTCCAGAAGAACAGGAAGAACCGATCAACACACTGCAATTCTAGAAGAACGGGAAGAACCGATAAAAAATAGAGTGAGTTGAAAAGACGGACTTATAATTCCCGAAGAACGGAAGAACCGTTCAACAGTAAAGTTGGAAAGATGGGACTTTTAATTACAAAATAACGGAAGAACCATTCAAAAGTAAAGTTTGAAAGACCAGATTTATAATACTGGAATCATTTCTAAGGTACTTAAAAAATGAAAATGAAAACTCATTAAAACCAAAACAGTAACAAACAAACCACGTCAATGAACCACATACAATCACTGTATAATTTATCTATTCTCTTTTCAGCCTATTACAAAAATTAATTGCACTTTGATTACAAAAATTGTAATTACATCTGTATTAACTCTATTTCTTACATACCCTACCATTGTACTTACAAAAATGACAGAAATCAAATAAAAATAATGATTTGAAAACGCTGATGGCAGTTTTTTCCTTGTTCAAATGAGTTTTGATGAGTTTTGATGAAAATCCTAACAAAATACATAAATGTAGAAAATTAAACCAAGACGTCAGTTCGGATGATGCTTGATCTCTTTCCACCATCGTATCTAAACAACATAAGACCAAAATAATAAAAAAAAAACTCATCAAAATCAAAACAATAACAAATTACAAAAATTGCACTTTCGTCTGATTATAAAAATTATACCTAATTTTTTAAACAGACCACAGGTTTGGCATGTTTGAGTATTTTGTGCGAAAGAAAATGATATAGAGAGACACATATGAAGGGTTATAAATATTAGAGTCATGATGAATTGGATGGTTGAAATATTAATGGGTACATAATAGTTAACTTTTCATTTGTGTAACTGTTGCATGTGTAATTGCTGGAAAGTGGAAGGTTGAGGGAAGTAAATATCAGTAATTGGTGGAAGGTGGAGGGAGAGAAGTTGAGAAATAAGCAGCGATGTGGAGGCTCCAAAGTATAAAATTCTCTTCTCACATGAAGTTACTTGGCAGAACCACATAGAAAGTTCAAAAAGATAGAACTTTCTTATATTATAGATATGTTATTTTTAGTATAAATACACTATATATTTAAAAAACGAGTTTAAATTAAAAATATTAAAATAATCAAATCTCTATTACTTTTATTTTTTTAATAGGCAATGAGATTATAAAAGGAGTATAAGAGGTACTCCAACCTATTACAACGAGGAAAACTCCTACATCTCAAAACAAGAGAGGGGTGGAATATTTCAGGTGTGGAAGTTACAAAGATCCCTTAACTTATAATAAGAGAGAAGCCACGACCAAGAACTAAAAATAACCTCTGACATGCATTCTCTGAAACTTAAAGAGTCATTAATAAAAATGATTGTGTTCCTTCTATTCCAAATACACCACGCTGTTGCCAACCAAATGACCGAGACCACAATATTCTTTTCTTTATTCTTCAGCTTCTCCGCAATACTAAAAAACCCCTCAAACTCCTCCAAAGTTAAATCATCAAACGAACCAATCAACTCATAAACTTTCCTCCAAATGTTAGAAACAACACTGCAGCCCCCTAATATATGCGGTAAGCATTCAACCTCCATCAAACAAAAGACACAAAGATGATCACAAGGGTCTAAAAACATTCCACTATTTATTAATTGATCCTTAGTTGCGAGTATATTATGAATCACCTTCCACCCGAAGAAAAGTATTTTTGGAGGAGCTTTAATCTTCCATAAAAATGCAGCAGCTTTGGCGATAATGGCGCTAATTGTAGGGTCAGACAGCTCTGGTTTAAACCAGTCATAACAGGACTTAACTATGAACACGCCTTCCGCGTTGCAGTTCCATGCAAAGGCATCCACAACATTAGCCAAAGGGACGATATGCTGAATATTATCACTCAGTTCCTGCCACAAAAACTCAGAATTGCTGCCCCTAACACAGAAGGAGGCAACACTATTCCAGACCCAACCTACCGCGCTAAAATTCCCAGCCTGAGCTACCATAATGGTATCGTCATGAGCCAGCACTAACAACTCCGTGAACTCTTGCGCCAATGGCTAATTTCCGGCCTAGGTCCCGTACCAAAAAGGAATGTCTGAACCGTTACCAACCTTGGATGAAACAACACCTGGAAAATTGTGATTCAACAGAGAAACATAATTTTCAAATAATAGGATATCCCTCCACCATAGAGAGTCTCTCTTTGATATCACGGAAACGTCACGAACAAAAACCTTATTTTTAATGTTTCTGTATCTAGAAACAAGAATGCCCCGCCACACCGCTTCATCTTCTATCAAAATCCTCCACTTCCATTTACTCAACAATGCCATATTCATAACCTTCATATTCTTGATTCCCAAGCCTCCTTTTTCCCGAGTTTTGCACACGGTGTCCCAACTCACCCAATGAACAGTCCTTTTAAACTCGCTACCATTCCAAAGGAAATTAGATTGGATAGCACGCATTTCTTTAATGATTTTTTTGGGCGCTTTGTAAAATGAAAGGGATTAAACGGGGATGACGTTTAACACAGATTTGATTAAACACAGGCGCCTCGCTATGTTGAGATCAATACCTTTCCAAACATCCAATCTTTGTCTTAACATAATGATCAAGTCTTTCCATATTGCAAGCTTCCTCGGGTTACCACCCACTTTAACACCTAGGTACTTAAAAGGAAGCATGTCAACTTTACAAGCGAGAAAAGAGGAAGCCACTTCAAGGAAACCTTCTCACACATTAACACCATAAATGTTACTTTTATTGAAATTTACCTGCAACCCCGACATTATCTCATAGGCCCTTAGAATAACCTTCATGGTCCACAAATTCGTGGTGTCTCCTTCCGCTACCATGACAGTATCATCCGCAAATTGTAAAATATTCACATTCTCATCCTCGTTAATCTTGAAGCCCCCAAAATCACCATTTGCAATAGTCTTTTTCATTAACACCGTTAGAACCTCCGAAACCAACACAAACAAAAAACGGGACAAAGGGTCGCCTTGTCGAAGACCTTTCTCAACCTTAAAATCCTAAGTTATTCTACCGTTGATAATTACAGACATCTAACTAGAGAATATGCATCCCTCCATCCACGACAACCATTTAGCGCCAAACCCCATTCTAGCTAGAACAAATCTTTAAAAATTCCAACTCACTCGATCATAAGCTTTTTCAAAATCAATTTTTAACACCACACAACTTCTCTTTTCTCTAGGGGCTAAATCCAAGACTCCATTCACTACCAAGACTCCGTCCAAAATGTTTCTACCGGGAACGAAATTTGTTTGATTAGGCGAAACCAACTTCCCTATAATGCCTCTCAACCTTCCCGCCAAGATTTTAGCAATGATCTTGTACAAACTTCCTACTAAACAAATCGGACGATACTCGTTCAAAGATAGGGGATTCTTGACTTTAGTAATGAGAGCAATAAGAGATAACGTAAAACCTTTTGTGAGCCTCGCCGATGTTCCTTAGTGAAAATTTTCAAACAACTCACCACACACGAACACACTCACATTCTCTTTTCTCTGTCTCGATTATTTCCTGATCATAATCTTCTACTTTTGTTTTTGTTTTCACCACAGCTTATGTTTCTTCTTCTTCTTCTTGGATAACTAGGCAGTGATGATGCTTTTAGCAATTTTTAATTAGAAATCGAATGGAGAATTATTTCATAGCAAGGTGACCCTGTTTGTGTGACATTGCCCTTTTACACTCAGTTCTCAAAATTAGCTCATGTTTTATTCATAAAATATAGGGGTAGTTGAGCTGAAGGTTCACCATAATTGAATAGTCATAGAGAAAGGAAGTATTACCAAATTTGTGTTAGAGGAAAGTTCATTCAAAAGTTTATATCTTAGATTTAGAGTTATGGCTTTTAAGGTAGCCGTTTGTGTAACGTCTCGTTTTTATCGCATTTATTTTATATTTAAAAATAAGTGATGTGATATGATGTGTGTGTTATGATGTATATTGTGGGGTAGAAACCTTAGAATAAGGTAGTTGTGATAATAAATTGAGAATAGATGTGGGTGTGTAAATATTAGAATATTAGTAGTATTATTGTTGTTGTTATTATTTTAATAGTAATAATAATATGGTGAGAAAATAAATAAATTAGATTTAATTAAATAATAAAAAGAATAAGAAAGGACGATTTGGGATTATAATATTAGGGGTCTAAGGGCTTATATTGGGAAAACAAGAGAGGGAACACAATTGTATCGATTGTGAAACGAAAAAAAGGAAGAACGAGGAAAAAGGGAGAACACGAAGGTTAGGGGCGAGGAGATTTCATAGAGAACCAAGAACAGTAAGGTGAGGATGGGGTTCTAACACTATAAGAGATTATATGATGATGGATTATGGTAGAGACAAGACTCATAATTTTGTGTTCATGTTTTTTGTGAAATTGAATTTTTGTGTGTATGTGTTGTTATGATGTTGATGATGAATGATGTGTGAATCCTTTGTAATTTGATGAATTTGTTGTGAAATTGATAAGAATGATGATGGGGCAATGTTTATGTCCAATTTGTGTAGAATAGAGAACTATTTTGGTGTTAAAATTTTGGTAAAAATGAGTTTTTGAGTCAAGAAATCGCAGCCCTAGAAACACAAAATCGCAGAAAAAATTCAACTTTTAACAGTTCTCTCTCTCAAACTTCTTTTTCCCTTCTCTCAAACTCTCAATCCAATTTTCAATTCTAATTCCATTAAAATTATGCATTCCAATTCTTTATCTTCTGGAAGTTGTATTTTCATAGGTCCAAACTTGATTTCTTAGAGCTCAAAGAAACAAACTCTTGTGGTCAGATCAAGTGTCGAGGCAGAATACAGAGCCTCAGCACATACACCCACTGAGATTCTATGGTTGCAATCTCTTTTGGCTGAATTGACAGTCAAATGTCTTTCTCTTATTCTCCTTTGTGACAACCTTAGTGTTGTATTGTTGTCACATAATCCCATACTACATCCCAAAACTAAACATATAGAGATGGATCTTCACTTTGTTAGAGAGAGAGAGAGAGAGTGAGAGAGTTATGGCAAACAAGCTCCAAACTCAACATGTTCCAACCTCTGCACAATTAGCCGACATTATGATCAAGCCTTTTCCTAGTGCAGCCTTTCAGGACTTAAGGAGCAAGCTCAAAGTTGGGTTACATAAAATATGTTGGAAATTATGAGCATTAATTTCATCAAGTTATGTTACAAAATGACAAATGTGAGAATGGCAATAAATGCTTCATAAATAGTCCCACATAGAAAGTGGAACAAACTTTAAAAGCATTTATAAAGTACTTGGAACAATGTACATTCCAAAAAGAGCCAAAGAGGATAAAGTGCCACATAGTCATATGTGGTGGTCCCAAGCCTTATGCCACTTATCTCTACCAAAAACACCCTCGCCGGTGTCGCCACCGGCGACACCGGCTCCGGGACCGGGTTCGAGGGCGTAGAGGCGCTAGTGGCGGCTTGTAGACGGAACTTAGGCACGTCGCATCGGAGCGATTGAGCTATTCGCGTCGTTAATGAGGCGGCGCCGATGGCGCTCCGGCCGCCTCCGGCGGGCGGCCCGGCCTTCGGCCGGCATACTGCGAATATGTTTTAACTATTGCCTAAAGTTTTATTTTTGAATTTGAATTCGAAATACATAACATTTCATGAAGTGGTGCATTGTATTTTTATGAACCATTGCAAATATATATTTTAAATAATATTGTTTCATGAAGAGTTGCAACTTATGAAACAGACATTTGCATGGGCTATAAATACAATTTTGTTATTTCGGAATCAACACACAAAATCATTATCCTCTGATATATTTTCCAGACAACTTCCTTGCATTCGAGTTTCTTCACCGGTCTTGTGCAGACTCGAGTAAGGCTGAATTATCCTGGGTATTCAGGCCGTTCCAACTCTAAGATAATCGAGAGTGTGCTTGAAATACTTTTAAGGAAAGTGATTATGTTCACGATTCAGCCTGGATCCATTCGATCTCTCCGATATTTCTAACAATCTTAAAAGTATTTGTTCTTCAATGGCTTCCGACGCTGCAGTTTCAAGCATCAAAGTTATGAACCAGGATCTTGTAAAATTGGATCGCTTTGATGGAACAAATTACACCAGATGGCAAGACAAGATGACATTCCTTCTAACTTCCCTGAAGATTCAATATGTCTTAGATCCTGACTTACCGCCAATTCTAGAACCCAGAGATGATGATTCTGACGAAGTCAAAAAGGAACGCAAGAAACGTAAGGAGGACGAATTATTGTGTCGTGGACATATCCTAAATACATTATCTGATCGTCTCTACGACCTCTATACGGAAAATCCCTCCGCGGTTGAGATATGGAAAGCCCTCGAGTTTAAGTTCAAGGTTGAAGAAGAAGGTACGAAAAAGTTTTTAATTTCTAAATACTTTGATTTTAAATTTATAGACGGCGAACCAATTCTTCCCCAAGTGCACGAATTGCAAGTCCTGGTGAACAAAATCAAAGCAGTGAAAATAGACATCCCAGAAACCTTTCAAGTTGGTGCAATCATTGCAAAATTGCCACTTTCGTGGAAAGGCTAAAGAAAGAAACTTCTGCACAGTTCCGAGGATTTTTCCTTGGAGAAAATCCAGAAACATCTTCGAATCGAGGAGGAATCGAAGGCAAGGGAAAAATCAGAATCTGCAGGTCTTTCCAAAGCCAATGCTGTGACCAACAAAGAAAGAAAGAAGCATGATGGCAACAAGCTTCATCTAGGACCAAAAAAGGAACACAACAAGTTCAAGAATTCTGGGGGTCAAAAGGGTCCAAAGACCGGATGCTTTGTTTGTGGAAAACCTGGACACTACGCTCGAGATTGCAAGCACAACAAATCAAAGAATGAGATCAATGTTGTTCATTCAAATGATGACATAATCGCTACTGTGAGCGAAATTATGGCAATCAAGGGAAAAGTACAAGGTTGGTGGTACGATACATGTGCCACGGTGCATGTCTCCTATGACAGAGCTGCATTCAAAACCTATTCTGAGACAAATGATGGACAAGAGGTACAAATGGGAAATGAAGTACGGTCTAAGGTTGTTGGAACTGGATCGGTTGAACTCAACTTTACTTCCGGAAAGAAAATTACTCTTGTCAATGTGCTTCATGTCCCCGACATGAATAGGAATCTTGTTAGTGGGGATTTATTGGGAAAACCTGGTATTAAATCTGTTTATGAATCGGGAAAACTTATATTGACCTGTAGTGGTGTATTTGTTGGAAAAGGATATTCCGCTGAGGGAATGATCAAACTATGTATTACCAACAATATGATTAATGAAATTTCTAATTCTGCTTACATGCTTGATTCTGTTTCTTTATGGCATAATAGATTAGCACATACTGGTATTAGTTCAATGAAGAGACTAATTAAATCTGGAATGATATCATGTAACATCAATGATTTCAACAAATGTGAATTATGCGTTAAATCAAAGATGATTAAAAAACCTTTCAAAAGTGTTGAAAGAAAGACAAATCTACTTGATCTTATACATTCAGATTTGTGCGAATTTAATGGCATGTTAACCCGTTGGGGAAACAAATATTTCATCACATTCATTGATGATGCTTCTAGATACACATATGTTGATCTCTTAAAGCATAAAGATGAACCTTTTAATGCCTTTAAGATTTATAAAGCAGAAGTAGAAAATTAATTAAGTAGAAGTATAAAAGTCCTTAGGAGTGACAGGGGCGGTGAATACTTCTCTACTGAATTTGATGCATTTTGTGAAGAACATGGCATAATACATGAATGTTCGGCGCCTAGAACACCGCAACAAAACGGCATAGCCGAAAGAAAGAATCGAATATATCAAGAGATGATGAATGCCATGTTAATGCATTCTGAATTACCTTTCAATTTATGGGGCGAAGCTTTACTATCCGCTTGTCACATAATAAATAGAATTCCATTGAAGAAAACTGGTATTTCTCCATATGAGGTATGGAAAAACATGGCACCAAATATTGGTTATTTCAAAGTGTGGGGGTGTGTCGCTTACTACAAAAATATGGATCCTAAGAGAACCAATTTGGGTCCTCGAGGGATAAGATGTGCATTTGTTGGATACGCACAAAATAGTAAAGCATATAGACTTTTAAATTTAGAGTCTAATATCATTGTTGAATCCCGGGATGTAGAATTCTTTGAAAATCTTATCACTAAGGATAAAGAATCGAAGTCGGCCACAAATAAAGAATCTTGTGAAGAAGATTCTTCTCGGATTGTAGAAATACAACCTGAAGGCACTCCTCGGATCATTGAATCACAACCTGAACCTAGGATAAGCAAAAAAGTCCGGAAAATAAAGAACTTAGGACCAGACGAAATTGATTCTCAATCCATTTCGTTTTATCTGGTCAAAGGAAATAGTACAAAATTCGTTCAAAGTATTCCGGTCATACTTCAAGTAGGGGATGATCCTAAAACTTATAAGGAAGCAATAACTTCCAGGGACTCCTCTTTTTGGAAGGATGCTATCAAAGATGAAATGGATTCAATTATGTCCAACCACACTTGGGAACTTGTCGACTTACGAAAGGGATCAAAGCCCATTGGATGCAAGTGGGTGTTTAAAAGAAAATATCATAGTGGTGGTACTTTAAACACTTATAAAGCAAGATTAGTGGCAAAGGGATTCAGGCAAAAGGAAGGTATAGATTATTTTGACACCTATGCACCAGTAGCAAGGACAACCACAATTCGATTGTTGTTTGCCTTAGCCTCTTTGAATGATCTTATAGTTCATCAAATGGATGTTAAAACAGCGTTCCTAAACGGAGATCTTGATGAGGAAATCTATATGGAACAACCAGAAGGCTACGTACTTCCTAGAAATGAACTAAAGGTGTGCAAACTTGTCAAATATTTATATGGATTAAAACAAGCACCAAAACAATGGCATCAAAATTTTGATTCTACAATATTGTCAAATGGATTTATTACTAATTCTTGCGACAAGTGCTTATATACAAAAGTGCACAACAACACGGTAATATTTTTGTGTCTCTATGTTGATGGCATGCTAATAATTAGCAACAAAATGAATGGAATTTTAGAAACAAAGAAGTTTCTAACTTCCACTTTCAAGATGAAAGATCTTGGACTTGTTGACACAATTTTAGGAATAAAAGTCAAGCGAAATAGTGGGGGTTATGAACTTAATCAAACACACTATATTGATAAAATGCTTGATAAGTTCAAACACTTAAAATTCAAGGAAGTAACCACTCCATTTGATCATGTAGTCAAGCTTGAAAAGAATGATGGAAGAGCAGTGGCTCAACTAGAATATGCAAGTGCAATCGGATGTCTTATGTACTTAATGCAATGTACCAGACCTGACATATCTTTTGCAGTTAGTAAAATGAGTAGATTTACTAGCAACCCGAGTAATGAACATTGGAAGGCAATCACGAGAATTTTTGGCTATTTACTGAAAACCAAAAATCTTGGCCTTCATTATGGTAAGTTTCCTGCCATATTAGAAGGATATACCGATGCAAGTTGGATATCAAATGTTGGAGATCATAAATCTACAACTGGTTGGATATTTACACTAGCTGGAGGAGCAATTTCTTGGAGGAGCAAGAAACAAACATGCATTACTCTTTCGACCATGGAATCAGAGTTTGTGGCTCTCGCTTCCGCTGGTCAAGAAGCATAATGGTTGAGGGATATCCTTTTGGAAGTTCCATTGGCTAAGGATAATGTTTCAAAGGTTATGATACACTGCGATAGCCAAGCCACTCTAGCAAGAGCATTCAGCGAAGTGTATAATGGAAAGTCTAGGAATATAGGACTTAGACATTCGTTCGTGAGAAAATTGATTAAGGATGGAATCATTTCACTCACGTATATATGAACAATCTATAATTTGGCTGATCCGTTTACTAAGCCACTGGCCAGAGACTTAGTAAAAACAACCTCGAGAGGCATGGGGTTGAAACTCTTTGAGTAAGAGTTCCGACAACGGCGACAACCCAATCTTATGTTAACAGAACATTAACTTCAAGATTTTCAATGGGTAACAACAAGTCGTTGATTTGGATAATTGTCGAACATTTCGTGATAATGTTGACTTTAAAACGAGGGTTGAGTATTACTTTAAAAACTCTTAATGAAGTTCAATACCAAGGGTACGTGTCTTGTGGAAAAGGACACAATATGAACTTCACCTATGTGAATTTCGAGATGGTGCCGTCTTAAAGTGAGAGTTGGAGTTTCTCTCATGAAAAATTCATGAAACAGGATAACACATGGCCATAAATAAGTGCTAAGCGAGTTATGCAGAGGAAGAAACTTTAAAGGGTGTGTGTGAGGCGACACCGGTCTAATCATATGGATTCATGGTTTAAAAGCTTTGCTACCTAATATTCCGATTAAACTTTGTGTTGTCCTCACTAAGGTTAAGTTTTAAATCGAAAGATACCTAACTGTATTAACATTCTTTATATTAAATTTCTGGAATTAATAGATTTGTCATTATTAGAACAAGTGGGGGATTGTTGGAAATTATGAGCATTAATTTCATCAAGTTATGTTCCAAAATGACAAATGTGAGAATGGCAATAAATGCTTCATAAATAGTCCCACATAGAAAGTGGAGCAAACTTTAAAAGCATTTATAAAGTACTTAGAACAATGTACATTCCAAAAAGAGTCAAAGAGGATAAAGTGCCACATAGTCATATGTGGTGGTCCCAAGCCTTATGCCACTTGTCTCTACCAAAAACACCCTCGCCGGTGTCGCCACCGGCGACACTGGCTCCGGCTCCGGGACCGGGTCCGAAGGCGTGGGCGTAGAGGCGCTAGTGACAGCTTGTAGACGGCACTTAGGCATGTCGCATCGGAGCGATCGGGCTATTCGCGACGTTAATGAGGCGGCGCCGGTGGCGCTCCGGCCACCTCCGGCGGGCGGCCCGGCCTTCGGCCGGCATACTGCGAATATGTTTTAATTATTGCCTAAAGTTTGATTTTTGAATTTGAATTCGAAATACATAACATTTCATGAAGTGGTGCATTGTATTTTTATGTACCATTGCAAATATATATTTTAAATAATATTGTTTCATGGAGAGTTGCAACTTATGAAACAGACATTTGCATGGGCTATAAATACAAGTTTGTTATTTCGGAATCAACACACAAAATCATTATCCTCTGATATATTTTCCAGACAGCTTCCTTGCATTCGAGTTTCTTCACCGGTCTTGTGCAGACTCGAGTAAGGCTGAATTATCCTGGGTATTCAGGTCGTTCCAACTCTAAGACAATCGAGAGTGTACTTGAAATACTTTTAAGGAAAGTGATTCCGTTCGCGATTCAGTCTGGATCCATTCGATCTCTCCGATATTTCTAACAAAATATACACGAGATAATGAAATATTGAAATGATGGTGCACAACACTTTTCTCTCAATTAGAGATAGAGCATTGAAAAAGTATGTATAGATGGACACTCCTCACTTACCAACCGGTTTTGTAAAAATTAGTTAGGTCAAACTCTAATATGCAGATTTCATCTTTATTATTATTAATATATCTTATCATTAAAAAAAGATTATACTTGCAATTTTTTTAATCCATGGTTGTTTTGCAGGTTGATGGGTTGCGACTTGCGGGGAGACTTGCTTTCTCAAGTGTTTTCTTTGAGTCTATAAAATGCATTGGTACATCTTCTACTTTGCAATCTTTCATAGGTTGTATTCTTTGTGGAGTAGTTGTGGTGGTTTTTTTGTTATGTCAGTTCTGGTTTTAGGCTTGTCACCTTGTAATGTGTCTGTCATTAAAACTTTTTTTTTCATTAAAACTTAAACCTTCTGATCATTGTTTTAAATTGCGGTCCACAACTACAACTGCGCCTGCAATATTGTTGATGCAGTAGCCTCTGCATCCGCATCAGGCTGCAATTGCGGTGTGATTTGTAATCACGCATCCAACAACAATAGAATTCATATAAAACCCCTTCAACCATGTTTCTTTGCATATTTTCATCATAAATTCATAACTCAACATTTGAGAATCCAAAACATAAATTTGCATGTGATTTGTAATGTAAAATATTAATAATAAGAGTTTTTTAATTCTGTATTTCAAATATCTCCTAATCAAAATTCACGCCGCAACGGCCGTATTACGCATCACAGCAACCACAATGACCGCAATCGCAACACCTGCAACTGCAATCGCATCCAGACCGCAATTTAAAACTTATGTCTGTGTATGTTTAATATTTTTAATGGGAAAAGCTAACGTGTGCCCTAAAGACACAAGTTAATACATTATATGTAGAAATATTTTCTTGAAATTTGTGCATTCAATGTTTTGAAAATTTAAATTTGACTTTATTGCAATTATTTTTTCTAATTATAGTATTATTAACATGTGCCCTAAGGACACATATTAGCATGACCCATATTTAATAATAACCTTGCCTCTTAAAAAAACCACTATTTCAAATAATAATTAGAGTGACAAGAATAACTAAACTGATATGAATCAAAAGTTAAACAAAAAAACTAATTGGTCTAGGTCCATAGGGAAAGGCCCATGGACCTTTCTACTTCAGCTGCAAGTCAGAGCATGCGAAATGAATAACAAAGACAGCACAAAATGAACTCTTATTACACCTAATAGCATATTTTAAAACACCCATAATCACTCCCATTTCTGGACAGAATTTCTGATCCAGCACACTAGGATTTCATAAAATGAATGGTCTTTGAATTAAAGGTATTTGAATGTTCTTTGAATGAAAAATGGAAGAATATAAAATGATTGACCATTGCTGTCAAAGAATGAAAATTGGAAGAATATATAAAGATAGACTAGTAATAAAAAATTTATTGGAATAATCATTTAATATTTCGTAGTGCTCTTTTATTAGGATCTTGTATCTTCCTTCCCAATACTATTGGATGGACTCTATATTATCCACTTTCAAATAGCACTATCATTTATTCATTACCACACCTTAAAGTTAAACCACTATATATAGTGCGTTATTTTTCAAAGTCTACCAACCAAAAGAAAAACTCACGTACAAAATGAGAAACACTAGCAGTAACCCAGAAGAATCATCAAATGCATTGAACCAAAGAATTGTCCCCTCATCTCATACTCTTGCAAATAACCGTCTCAACCGTTCAAGAGTTCCAAAACATGCACCAACCAATCTTCCAAATACTCAGTTTCAAATCAATATGATGGGAAACATGACTGATTATAATTTTTATGTACCCGATGAAACAGGCGACAGTACTGGTTTGTCTTTCCGTGCTGCATATTATGCTGCTAGGAATTATGGGTTTGGAGATCATAAGAACCTATGCACTTGTGTGGGATCTATGCTATGCTCCATGGTCCCTGCTTTCCGGAACTCCGTGGAAGCAGCATTGAATGGATCCGGCATAAGTCTTCGTTTTGTGAGTTTACCATCGCAGGCTCAGGAACATCGAAAAACCATACCGATTGCTGAGGTTCCCGAATCTGATTGGTCTTCCATTCTGGTTGTTTTTGGCTATTGTGTTCTCATTCTTTTCAAGATAGACAGTGAGATATTTGGTCGGGGCACATCTGTGACCAACAGCCCCCACACAAACAGGATTGATGAACTGCGGACAAAAGTTGGATGCCATCGCAACTATCTGTCTGGTATACCGTTTAAACCACAGACAGAAAATGCAATTAGGACTGTGCTTGGAACTCACGCTCTTCGCAATTCTGTTATTAACTTCCTCATGAATAATTTCAATCATTCCGATCCACAAATCTGTAGTCTGTGTCATTACTTGAGCTATGTATTATCTTGGTCAGGTGATATGCGCGTTTTCACTGTCATGAATGAGAGGCTAGTTAAGACAAAATCCCCAGTCTTATCCGACTTACGGGTTGTTGCAGAGGTGGAAAACTTGGAAGAGCTCATTAAAGCTATTGCATCTTACACTTATCCTCAGTATTTCAATCATCTGTGTTTAGTTTCTGAACTTTTCTATCTTGATGTTTCGAGATTTCCAACTCTATTTGCTGTTGTGTTAGAGCTGGAAAAAGGAGGAGACATTGGATATGCTCACTTTTGTGAGGGCATTTCAAAGGCGGATAGTACAACAGTACGAGAATTGGTGAAACTTCACCGGACAGCTATGGCAGAAAATCGAATCACTACTATCAGGTGCATGCCTACAGTTCCTGGCATCTGAAGGCCGAAGAAGTTTTATGTCTATTGAAGTTTTATTTTTAGTTTCCTTTGTTGTTGGCGATTTGCTTTTCAAATGTTTTATCGTTGTTTTCACTGTTGGTGGTCTCACGTCAGTTTCTTGTTGTTTTCATTTCTAGCTGTTTTCAATTTTAATTGCTTTTTATTATCGGCAGATTTTATGAATTTTATTTTAATTCTGAATAATGTACAAATTTTATGAATTTTATTTTAAAGTGAAGTCCCTAATTTAACTTTTTTTGGTAAAATCATAAATTTGATGAATCAGAAAGTAGTAGTAGCGTTTGACTTAAAATCTTCCCGTGTTTACTTAGTTAATGTCACATGAGATTATATGGTATACATTCTTATTGTGGGGTTGTGCTGATGTGCATAAGGTATATTCTTATACACGGTGTATAAGTCTGAAATGAGTAATAATATTATAATTCATGAATATATTATTTGTACACATCTATTAATTTTGAGTAATTATTAATTGTGAGTAATGAGTACACTATTCTGAGTAATATTTACACCATTCTGAGTAATATCGAATTTTAACTATTTTGAGTAATATATTCATTGTTCGGAGTAATATTTATACTATTTTGAGTAATATGTATGCTATTTTGAGTAATCTATGCACGGTGCATAGTTTTTTATCTATCCACGGTAACTGCACCCCATTATTGTGTATCTTCTACTTCCTGCGTCTCATAATAAGTGTCTTATTTGAGCTTTACGCGGTTTTTAAGAAAATGATTAGATGTGTTGATTTTAATGAAAAAGTTATTATCATTTACTAAAGTACCCTTATTTATTATAGGTAGTGGGTTATTGAAAAACATGAAAGTTAATATATAGGGGTATTGTAGTGGAAAAAATAATAAATGTTGCATTAGTATTCTAAATAGACATTTATTTTGAGACAAAGAAAAAGTACAAATGAGACACTTATTATGAGCCGGAGGGAGTATGTAACTCATAAATCAAAATATTTAATATTCATCTTTTACATCAAAATTTAGATAAACTTTTATGAATTCAAGAACACACAAATGGCAAAATTCTTATTATTAGCTATTCCAAGCAAATGATTAATGGATGGACCAAACCAATCCATTAATTCATTATCAATCAACTAAACTCTCTTAATAAAAATTCAATTCATCCATTAAAGAATAAAATTCACACAATTCATCCATTAACATATTTCTAATGGATGGATATCCATCCAAAAAATAATTAAAAAAATCTAAAATATTTTTTAAATTTCATAAAAAAAATTAAATATTCTAAAATATTTTTTCCTTTTCCCGAAAAAACTCGAATTTTTGTTTTTCTAGAAAAAAAAGTCGATCTTTTCATTTTTTCGATAAAACTCGATTTTTCATTTTTCTGGAAAAAAAAAACTCGACTTGGCATTTTTCCCAAAAAAACTCGATTTTTTGTTTACCTGAAAAAAAACTCGACATTTGGGTTTTTCCTAAAAACTCGATTTTTTGTTTTTTCGAAAAAACCTCGATTTTTTTCGTTTTTCCGAAAAAACTCAATTTCTTGTAAAACCTAGATTCTTCGTTTTTCCAAAAAAACTCGATATTTTAGTTTTCCAAAAAAACGCAATGATTCGTTTTTCCAAAAAAATCTCGATTTTTTCGAAAAAAACTCGACTTTTTCGTTTTTTAGAAAAAACTCGATTTTTTGGTTATTCTGAAAAAACTCGATTTTCTGTTGTTTCTAAAAACCTTGATTATTTTGTTTTTCCGGAAAAATCGTTTTTTTCCGAAAAACCTAGATTCTTCGTTTTTTTCGAAAAAACTCGATTTTTTCATTTTTTCGAAAAAAGTCGACTTTTTCGTTTTTCTGAAAAAACTCGATTTTTTTTCGTTTTTTTTGAAAAACCTCGCTTTTCTTTTTTCCGGATAAAACTCGACTTTTTCGTTTTTCCGATAAAAACTCGACTTTTTCATTTTTCTAAAAAAACTCGATTTTTTCTTTTTTCAAAAAACCTCGCTTTTTCATTTTTCCAAAAAAAAAAACTCGACTTTTCGTTTTCCCGAAAAAAATCGACTTTTTTCGTTTTTCCGAAAAAAACTCGATTTTTTCCTTTTTCCAAAAAACTCGACTTTTTCGTTTTTCAGAAAAAACTCAATTTTTTCGTATTCTCGAAAAAACTCGATTTTTTCGTTTTTTCGAAAAACCTCGCTTTTTTTCGTTTTTCCGAAAAAAACTCAATTTTTGTATTTTCAAATTTTATTATTTTTTTAAAAACTATTTTTATTATGTTTTAAACAATAATTTAATGAATTTAAAGTATAAAATAAAAATAATCTATTGGACTATCAAAATGTGTTGGATGGATTGGATCCATCCATGTATATAAGTGGATGGATTGGATCCATCCATGTATATAAGTGGATGGATTTAATCCATCCATTAACTTATTTTTTATGTGGTGGATGAATTTGATGAATTTTAGCTTAATGGATCCAATTGTCACCCCTAATTAGAAGTGAAATTTCACCACGAGCACGATTTTATAATTACTTTTTCATAAAATCTTATAACCAAGCCATATTTGGAACCGCGGTGAAATTCCAGTTTCAGCGGTATATAACTTGTGCATTAATTCATTGATTTGGTGATTTTTTTTTGTTAAGAACTCACATAAACTCAAGAACATAAAAATGACAAAATCATGATTCTTAATTGTTTTAAGCAAGTGAATATATCATTAGAAGCGGAATTTCACCAGGAGCACAATTTTGTAATTAATTTTTCATAAAACTTCTAACCAAGCCGGTTCTTACGTGTTTGTGTTCGAGTTTCACACCACTTTTTATTTCGATTTGTCAAATTCACAGTTTGTTTTGCAATTTTGAATACATCTTTTGAATCGTGGTGAAATTTTTGTTGCAACGCTATATCATTTGTGAATTAATTCTTTGATTTGGTGATTCTTCATATTTTTTTGTTAAGAACTCACATGAACTCAAGAACACAAAAATGGCAAAATCATGATTTTTAACTGTTTCTAGCAAATGAATACATCATTAGAAGCAAAGTTTCACCAGGAGCACAATTCTATAATTAGTTTTCATAAAACCTCTTAACCAAGTTGGACCGAGAATATTTGTGTTCGAGTTTCACGCCATTTTTTTGCTTCGATATGTCAAATTCACAATTTGTTTTACAATTTTGAATACATATTTGAAATCATGGTGAAATTCCGATTATAACGGTACATAATTTGTGATTTGATTCGTTAATTTGGTGATTTTTTGGATTTTTTTTTTTGTTCATGAGATGCAATTGAAGATGATGAACACACTTATCTTGGCAAGGTTTAAGTCAAAGTCATAATGACTATTGCAGGTTTGAAACTGGGTTGAAGGACCCGGCTAAAGGTTGAAGATGATGATTAATAAAAAATTTATTATAAATAAAATAAAAGTAATAAGCTCACCGTTACATTAATCGAAAGAATAAGAATTGCACATCCTCATATAACACTAGATCGGTCTCCAAATGAGTTTTTCAAAACTGTTATGTTTACAACTTCACCACAGAAACTCTCACATATATATATACACACAGACACACACACACACACACACGCACACACACACACACACACACACACACACTTGTAAAAAAGTACAAGAGTGTGTGGTATCTTTATGCGTGTAAGGATAACCAGAGGCCTTTGTAGTTAAAAGTGATTATGACTTGCTTATGGTGGTGAAAAACCCTGTTTTGTGGTGTTTATTGTAGTAATACAGGGTAGTTCATGTGATATTTCATGAGGCGGAGACCTGTGTATCGTCCTTATTTGGGGCTCTCACAAATGTATCATTACACAGTTCCTCAAAATCGAGGATCTGTAAAGCGAGAAGTATTTTCGAACTTCCCTTAAGTTGAGCTTTGTGGTCAGTGGCGAGTATCTCAGTTGGGGATGAGTCCCTCTTCAAGGGGCACGACCCTCAGCTAAAGGCGACTCATTTAATGAGAGGTAAGTACCTTTGCTTAGGGTTAGTCCCTAGGCTGAAGATGACTCCTTTAATTGGAAGTGAACCCCTTAGTTGGGGGTGACTCATCACCTATTTTCCAGATGTCTCTTAGGTAGCCAAGGCGTTAGTGGGAGATGTCAAGCCTAACTTGATTGATCCTAGAGACATCAAAACGTACGTCAATTATGAAAGCTTGAATCCTTAATGGAAGAGGAGGGTGGGTAGAATTTAATGCAACTCATGATGGTTTTTATGGGGGAAACCAATCAAACTCATTTTCTTACATGTGTCCTCAATGCGTGAGACCTTTTCCACTCATTGCAATAATTACTCTATTAAGTAGATACATTGCTTGTGCTATTGGACTTATACGAAAGAATTTCACACATTTCCTATGAAATATTTTTATCTTTCTTTTTCTTTTGGAATCTTCATTTATACTTCCTCACTAAAAATATATAGCCTTATGAAATCTTTTGAGAAGGAATAGAAAATGGTTATGATATTCATTTCTTCCCTAAGGACATACACGCTTATATTTCTCCACCTCCTCCCTTCGCATGAAGCTAATAGCTATGAATAAAATCAAGTGTGTTTATGTTCGAGACATTGTGTTCTTATACTCTAATTCTGACATGATTAGTATGTTGTGTCAGGGTATTAGATTTTCCAGTATAGAGCGCGAAAAGGACGTGATCCTGGAACCCTGTTCAGAACTTGAGAGAGCCAAAATGAACACTGCTGACGAGCCATGTGCTCCTTATTTTTGTAGTTTTACTTGTCCTTCATCCACAAGTTAAGGGTTCTTAAATTTTTTTATGAATGTTAGTGCCACTCTTTACCAGATCACTCCCAACGTATGGAGTATCCTTAGGGCTCTCCAGATAATCTATTGTAACCTCCCCCCTCACTGTTTGGGTTTTCTTCTCTTTCTTTAGCACATTAATTCTCCCTAGTATGGAAGGATAACTTTGTGTTCCCGGCCAGCTAGACATTTGCTGAAATCATATGCGGACTCTTATGAGGATTGGAAACATAGATTCGTGCATATGCGGTGGCGAGGCGCCACCTCTTAAGTGACCAGTGCGATGAGCGCCCTCACTTTTCTTTATTATTGACGCAAAATCCTTAGCTCTTAAATGTCCATAAAATCTTTAAGTAAGGATATTTTAGGCATAACAATTTAGAAGACATAAAGCCGGAGGAAGTACTACTATGATTTCTCTGAGAAGTTGACAATGAGATAGAGAAGTACTTGAATAAGTTTTATGGTCAACCTAAAATCGATTCCAAACACCAATTACAGACATATAATCATCAATTACATCGTCATACATCATCATACATCAATACAACACATTATTAACCAACAATTCATGCAATTTCATCAATTATAACATTCCTAACCTAACAATTCCAATCCCAATATACCCAATTGAATCGAATCATATACCAATCTATTCTATTGCCTATAATCACATAATAGAAATTAACCGGAAGAGTCCCCCTTACCTTAGCCAAAAATCTGGAATTTTCCCCTTCTTCTCCATCAAACCCGTAAGCCCTTTTTCTTCAAATTCAGCAAGAATCTCCAATCTTCAAACTCGCTTATCTGCCTCATCAAGAGTTTTCCTGATACGAATTAATATATCAAATCAAAGGAAATTTTGTGTAGAATCTGAATCTTCAAGAGTTACCTGATTTGGAGCTACGAGCAGAAAGTTATGACTCATTTTGTGAGGGCTACACTATGAATACGAAAATGAGTTTTGTCCATGAGTTCTTCTTCTCTCTCTCTCTCTCTCTCTCTCTCTCTCTCTCTCTCTCTCTCTCTCTCTCTCTCTCTCTCTCTCTCTCTCTCTCTCTCTCTCTCTCTCTCTCTCTCTCTCTCTCTCTCTCTCTCTCTCTCTTAGGTTTTCCTCCTATATTTTTCAATTTCCTCTTATTTCCTTGTTTTATGAAAACATAACATAATTTAGTAATGGGCTCAACAACTTAACACCCCCTCATTACTAAATATCATACTTGGCCCAAAGACCAATATTCCATAATTCCTCCAATTAGTTCAACGAAAATACTAAATAATTTTAAATAATAATTTAATTTCCGATTAAATTAAAATTAAAAAATATGGGGTGTTAAATATGATTAATGAATACTATATGTTATGGTTGTGTAATGAAAATGCAAGAAGAAATTAAGAATAGTAGTGGTTAGAGATTTTTAAGTGAGATTGCCAATTCAGACTTTAAAGTGATATGACAATATATTAATGATGTGGCAAAATTTTAATAATATGTCAAATTTTGGAATTCTTTTAATATATATTATAGATGAAAAATTTAATTATTTCTGTTTTTAATACATTAAATACACTTTTTTTAAATTATTTTTTTAATGTCTTAAAGAATGTCCAATTTACATTTTCCTTTATTTATTGTTTAAACCAATGTTTTAAAAATCGGACCGGTCATCAAACCGGTGAGAGTACTGGGTCACTAGTCGAAGCACATGATTAAATTGGATTAAATCGGATAATTCGGTTGAATAAATCGGTGTCTATTGCAATACTATATATTTATTAAATTGGTCGAATCAGAGGACTTAGTCTCTAAAAAATATCATAACACCTACAAAATTTTACAATTTTTAAATATCATAATATCACATGTTTATTTTTTACATCCAAATTCTAAATATAATCATCACTCACAATAAAATAATACAAAATATAAATTTAAATAAATTTTAAACCAAGTCTAATTGCAAACAGGGAAAAAGTTATTCCAAATAAGATTGAAATAAAGCTTAATTATGTTTGAATTATATTTTTTATAAAAAAAAATGAAAATGATGTCGTTTTGTGCGAGAGAAAAAAAGAGTATGCATTTGAATCACCGGTTTTTTAAAACCGCCGGTTCACCGTTTTTTCCGGTTTTGACTAGTTCTCACCGATTCAATAGCATATCTGGTCCAGCAATCAGATCAGACCGATAACCCAACCAGTTCCCGATCTAATCAATCTAATCGTTCGGTACAGTCCGATTTTTAAAAGATTGGTTTAAATACAAGGTTTCTTTTAATTTCTATTTTCTTAACAAAGAGTACTTGAGCAGTTGCGTCATGAGTATAGATAAAAGTAATTAATTAAATTTACTAAAAACATAATAGTTTTTGTAAAAATATATTAATATTTTTTTTTAATAAACTAGCTTCTTGCAATGTGCAACTATATAAATTAATGGATCATGCTAACATGATAGGGCACATGTTAAATATACTATAATTAAAAAAAAATTAAATATAATTAAATATAATAAAATCATATTTAAAGTTTAAACATATTAAATACACGTGTTTCAAAAAAAACATTTCTATAAATAACTTATTAATTTGTGTCTTTGAGACAAATGTTAGCTTTTCCTAAATTAATTCTTCAAGTCATACAATAGAAAAAAGTAAGATGAGTACTTTGGCAAGTTTGCCACTTGTCACTCTCTCATGCTTTCTTCTATTTTGATTTATGCAATATAAGGAAATTTTCATTTAATGTCTAATCATCATTATATCATCATATCATATCATCGAGTAAGAATCCTCTCCATTTCTCAAAAGAAATGGAGGTGTCCATTACTATAGTTTTAGTCAGCGTTTTAAAAACATGACCGGACCGGCCGGTCAGACCGGTCGAACCGGGAATCGGCTAGGTAACCGGTCTGGTTCAATAGCTGGATCGAAAATGTCATTGAACCGGTGTGAACCGGTCAAAACCGGTGTAAACCGCTAAAACCGGGAAAACCGGCGGTTTTTGTGAACCTGTGGTTTAAATGCAATTTTTAATTTTTTTAATTTTTTTATTTTAAAAAATCAAAACAATGTCATTTTGACTATTTTAATTAAAAATTAAAATAAAAAATAAAAAAATGGTTGTAGATGCGGTTGATTTTATTATAGATGATTTTGATATTGAAGAAGGAGATCCCAACATTGAAAAAAAAATTATTAAAATTAAATTTAGTAGACAATTGAATTATTTTGTTATAAATTATTCAATTAAATTCTGTTGCGATTAAAGTTTTGTTTATATTTTATAATTATGTGCTATTTGATTGTGTGTGAGAGTGTGATACCTATGCGTAAAATTTGAATTTAAATTATGAACTTATGAATTTTTTTATAATTGATGTTTTCAAAAAATTTAAGTACTAGTTATATTTTGTAGGGACTGAATCATCTGGTTCGACAGATTTTGTATCAATATAATATTGTTATAACGACCGGTCTATTCAACCGAGTTATCCGGTTTAACTCGGTTTAGTCATGCGGTTCGACCAGTGACCCAGTGGTTCGACCAATAAACCAGTGACCCAGTATCCTTATCGATTTGATGTCCGTTCCGGTTTTTAAAACACTGGTTTTAGTGTAAATAAAAGATATATTTGTACGTATTTCTAAAAGTTGTGACATTAATTATATATTTATACATTAAAACTATAGTAATGGACATCTACATTTCTTTTGAGAAATTGAGAAGATATTTGCTCCATATCATCACTCTCTCATTAATTTTCTTTTAAGGATAATCATCACTATATCATCATATCATATAATAGAAAAAAGAAAAATTAGTATTTTGGCAAATTTGCCAAATGTCAACATATTAGACTTGGTGTTATTTTTAATTATTACTATATTAAGTAATGTTTTTATTGATATCAATCCTTATTAATTTACTATTTATTTTTAAAATACTTTAGAGATGATATATTGTGACCACACAGTTTTCTTTGCATTTTTTCTTCGCAATTTTTTTTTTAAATTCTGCAAATCACATTGGAAAATGAAAAGTCATTTGGATTTTTATGTGAACTATTTATTTCTCTCTTGGCTCAATTATTCAAATTAATAATATTTATCAATTATTTTAATTAATTTAATCATTTAATATAATTAAACTTTTTATATTTTTTTTTTGAAATGAAACTTTTTATATTTATGAATCTACTATAATAATAAGAAAGTTAATAATTAATAATTAATAATATATATTAACTTTATAATTTTATTATGGGTTTTTCTAACCTATGCAACCTTGCATAGGATAAGGGCAATTAATACATTATTTATTTCCATATAAATTATCATATTAATTATTTTTCTTTTGAAAAGTAATCTTTTATATTTTCTCTCTCCTATCCAATTAATGGATCAACATAAATAATAATATATATGGTAATTTATATTTAAAAAAGTGGTATATTAATTGTCTCTTATCCTATGCAAGGTTGCATAGGTTAGAAAAACCCTTTTATTATTATTTTGGACAATTGGTGAAACATTATTCAAATCTTCATTAATTATTAATCAAATACTTTGCATCTTATAATACTAATAAAATTAGATACTTTGCATTTTTTTTTAACAAAAGATACTTTGCATCTTATAATACTAATAAACATGTTATTTGAATTTGCAGCTATCATTATTCTCACTTTAGGTATTCCAAACAATTATAAATAAAAAAGAGCTCACATCCACACCTCACGCATGTGAAAGGGAGGGGTCATGAGGGGATGGAGAAATCATATTAGCTTCTGAAAGTTGCAAACATCTCACACCCACACCTCACGCATGTGAAGGGATGGAGAAATCATATTAGCTTCTGGAAGTTAAATTATCATGATTCTCATTCAGTCCTCCTATAAATCTTCGGTTCCTCTTACTCATTCATCTCCTAACTTGATCATGAATTCCACTTCTTTATATGGTTTAATGTCGAAGCAGAAGTTTGTTGAAGACAAAACTTTAGGTTTCAAGAACAAAAACAAAAGCAAAGCAGTTCATAAATGGATTTTATTTAATTATAGGGTTTATGTTAGGTATTGATTGTAATCGAAAAAATGGAGAAAGAGAAGGGCATAGAGAAGGAGCAGAATAATTAGAAAGGGTATTTCGTACATTTCCATGGCAATTTGCAGCCCAAAATTGTCGTTAATGAATTTTGTTTAATTTTAGGGTTTTTAGTAATTTTTTTCAAATGGGTTTTACTTTACGTAGTGATTGTAACCGAAAAAGATGGAGAAAGAGAAGGCGCAAAATAATTAGAAAGAGTAGTTCATATATAATTAGAAGGAGTATTTCATACTCAATGGTTGCAATTTAATTTGCACACATGCTGTTTTTTAACTTCTCAAGACTGTCAAACTTGCTTTCGAAATCCTAATATTCAATATTTGATAGTAATGCTAATAACTTTAATATTTATTTTATAAATATTATATGATTTAATTAATAAAATAAAATCAATAATTATATATTTTCATAATTGTATAGATTTATTATAAGTATATGTTTTATATATAGAATAACATGATTTCCTGGAACTTTTCTCTTAAAATTTTCATAGCTACCTATTTTTTAAGTATAGTAATTGAAATTATTTTTTACCTCAAATTTAATATTTATAGTATATTTACTATAAATAGAAAATAATATATTTTATATATTATTTTGTAATATATCATTCAATAATTAATATGATTTACCTTTAAATAATATATTAGTTTATAATCTCTTCTTCCATAATTATTATTTAATTTATTTTTTTCTACTAAAATAGATAATACAAAGGGCCGAGACCACTTAATTTCTATATCTAATTGTATAGAATTAACACATTTTTTCTTTAAAAATTAATAAAATAATTCTACATTATACAATTAATATATATTTAGATCACAAGTACGAGTTGACATGTTTGTATTTATTATTTTTAATAGTATATTTTTATCTATATTTTTTAATCATTATTTTAACATAATTATTTACTATTTATAATAACGTTGCGCGACCCGCCGTCCTCCAAATAAATTTGATGTTTGTTTATCTTTTGATTTCCTTCTTCTACAAGTTTTTCCAATATCAATATATTATTTATTAAACTCTTTTATATAATTTAAAGATTTATACTATAGTTTTAATTATTATTTAATTGATGATACTTATATTTAATTTTATGGGAGACATTTAAAATATTAATTAATTAATTCATTTATATAAACGGAAATATGTTACAAATATTTTTATAAACATTAAAAAGTTCACTATTGATACAATTATTATTATAAACTGTAATAAGTTATAAATATTTTTATAAACGGGAAAAAGTCAACTAATGATACAATTATTTTTATAAACGGAAATAATTTACAAATATTTTTATAAGTGGGAAAAAGTCAAATATTGATACAATTATTTAACGTGTTAATTTTGATTAAAACTTACACCAATTATTAATAAATTAGAAATGCACAAATTATTTTATAATTTACAAAAAAAATTAGTTAAATAAATTTTTTTATGTATTAATAACAATGACATTTTATCTATACAATAGTAATTTAACTATAAGTAAAATTTGTAAATTATAAATGTATGTAAAATGAAATTTTTTATTTAAAAAATATTTAACCCGTGCAACCGGGTGGAAGTACTAGTTTAAATATTATGTTAATCGGTAAAAGATCTTCCCATTGAGTTCTTTTAGGTCTAAGTTGATTTGATTTCTAAATAAAGTAATTAATGTTATAAAGTCTCTTATTTTTTCAAAATACGAATTTCTGAATGTTGTATTGTATGATCACAAACGGGAAAGGATGTTCCAACTTCCAAATTAGGGAAATATATTAAAGTAAGGTGAATTCTTAAAGTAAAATAAAGTTAATTATTTAAGGGAAACTCCAAATGATTGTTTTGGATTTTCCTAACGTTATGCCCAAAGAATTTGAATAAAATTAGGGTTACACAAACACAGAAAACACAGTCTCTACTCTCTCTCTCCCCCTCGAGTTTCCCTCTGCTCTGGATTTTCTCAGGTTAGATTCTCAATTCTTTTCCTTTCTTTGATGGTAGATATATGATGATGGTGAAACACTTTCATTCTGATGGCATTGCTCTCTCACTTGCATCTTTTTCCAATACTCATTTCAACGTTGTATTTTTTGTTTTTCAATTATACGTTTATTATTATTGCTATGTGACAATATATTGTGTTTTGCCAATATATCAGGTGCAATAGTTATATATTTATCCTTTTGCTCTTGCAAAAAAACTACTAATATCTTTATAGAAACATTTATGGTAATCTTTTTATTTTCGTTAGTGACCTTCTATATTAAAGGGTCAAAGAATGAAAATTGGAAGAATATATAAAGATAGACCAGTAATAAAAGATTTATTGTAATAATCATTTAATATTTCGTAGTGCTCTTTTATTAGGATCTTGTATCTTCCTTCCCAATACTATTCGATGGACTCTATATTATCCACTTTCAAATAACACTATCATTATTCATTACCACACCTTAAAGTTAAACCACTATATATAGTGCGTTATTTTTCAAAGTCTACAAACCAAAAGAAAAACTCTAGCACAAAATGAGAAACGCTAGTGGTAACCAAGAAGAATCATCAAATGCATTGAACCAAAGAATTGTCCCCTCATCTCATACTCTTGCAAGTAACCTTCTCAACAGTTCAAGAATTCCGAAACATGCACCAACCAATCTTCCAAATACTCAGTTTCAAATCAATATGATGGGAAACATGACTGATTATAATTTTTATGTACCTGATGTAACAGGCGACAGCACTGGTTTGTCTTTCCGTGCTGCATATTATGCTGCTAGGAATTATGGATTTGGAGATCATAAGAACCTATGCACTTGTGTGGGATCTATGCTATGCTCCGTGGTCCCTGCTTTCCGAAACTCTGTGGAAGCAGCACTAAATGGATCCGACATAAGGCCTTGTTTTGTGAGTTTACCATCGCAGGCTCAGGAACATCGAAAAACCATACCGAAGGCTGAGGTTCCTGAATCTGACTGGTCTTCCATTCTGGTTGTTTTTGGCTATTGTGTTCTTATTCTTTTCAAGATGGACAGTGAGATATTTGGTCGGGGCACATCTGTGACCAACAGCTCCCACACAAACAGGATTGATGAACTGCGGACAAAAGTTGGATGCCATCGCAACTATCTGTCTGGTATACCATTTAAACCACAGACAGAAAATGCAATTAGGACTCTGCTTGGAACTCACGCTCTTCGCAATTCTGTTATTAACTTCCTCATGAATAATTTCAGTCATTCCGATCCACAAATCTGTAGTCTGTGTCATTACTTGAGCTATGTTTTATCTTGGTCAGGAGATATGCGCGTTTTCACTGTCATGAATGAGAGGCTAGTTAAGACTAAATCCCCAGTCTTTTCCGACTTACGGGTTGTTGCAGAGGTGGAAAATTTGGAAGAGCTCATTAAAGCTATTGCATCTTACACTTATCCTCAATATTTCAATCATATGTGTTTAGTTTCTGAACTTTTCTATCTTGATGTTTCGAGATTTCCAACTCTATTTGCTGTTGTGTTAGAGCTGGAAAAAGGAGGAGACATTGGATATGCTCACTTTTGTGAGTGCATTTCAAAGGCGGATAGTACAACAGTACGAGAATTGGTGAAACTTCACCGGACAGCTATGGCAGAAAATCGAGTCACTACTATCAGGTGCATGCCTACAGTTCCTGGCATCTGAAGACCGAAGAAGTTTTATGTCTATTGAAGTTTTATTTTTAGTTTCCTTTGTTGTTGGCGATTTGCTTTTCAAATGTTTTATCGTTGTTTTCACTGTTGGTGGTCTCACGTCAGTTTCTTGTTGTTTTCATTTCTAGCTGTTTTCAATTTTAATTGCTTTTTATTATCGGCAGATTTTATGAATTTTATTTTAATTCTGAATAATGTACAAATTTTATGAATTTTATTTTAACGTGAAGTCCCTAATTTAACTTTTTTTGGTAAAATCATAAATTTGATGAATCAGAAAATAGTAGTAGCGTTTGACTTAAAATCTTCCCGCGTTTAATTAGTTAATGTCACATGAGATTATATTATATGGTATACATTCTTATTGTGGGGTTGTGCTGATGTGCATAAGGTATATTCTTATGCACGGTGTATAAGTCTGAAATGAGTAATAATATTATAATTCATGAATAATATATGTATTATTTGTACACATCTATTAATTAAGAGTAATTATTAATTGTGAGTAATTAGTACACTATTCTGAGTAATATTTACACCATTATGGATAATATTGAATTTTAACTATTTTGAGTAATATATTCATTGTTCTGAGTATATTTATACTATTTTGAGTAATATGTATGCTATTTTGAGTAAGGGAAAAGCTAACATGTGCCCCAAGGGCACAAGTTAATAGACTATTTATAGAAATATTTTATTGAAACATGTGCATTCAATGCTTCAAAACTTTAAATATGACTTTATTACATTTAATTCTATTTAACCTTTTCTAATTATAGTATTCTTAACATGTGCCCTTAGGGCACATGTTAGCATGACCCTTTGTGTATCTTCTACTCCCTCCGTCTCATAATAAGTGTCTTATTTGAGCTTTACGCGGTTTTTAAAAAAATGATTATATATGTTGATTTTAATGAAAAAGTTATTATCATTTACTAAAGTACCCTTATTTATTATACGTAGTGGGTTGTTGAAAAACATGAAAGTTAATATATATGGGTATTGTAGTGGAAAAAATAATAAATGTTGCATTGGTATTCTAAAGAGACATTTATTTTGAGACAAAGAAAAAGTACAAATGAGACACTTATTATGAGTCGGAGGGAGTATGTAACTCATAAATCAAAATATTTAATATTCATCTTTTACATCAAAATTTAGATAAACTTTTATGAATTCAAGAACACACAAATGGCAAAATTCTTATTATTAGTTATTCCAAGCAAATGATTAATGGATGGACCAAACCAATCCTTTAATTCATTATCAATCAACTAAACTCTCTTAATGAAAATTCAATTCATCAATTAAAGAATAAAATTCATACAATTCATCCATTAACATATTTCTAATGGATGGATATCTATCCAAAAAATAATAAAAAAATTCTAAAATATTTTTTAAATTTCATAAAAAAAATTAAATATTCTAAAATATTTTTTCGTTTTCCCGAAAAAACTCGAATTTTTGTTTTTCTAGAAAAAAAAGTCGATCTTTTCTTTTTTTTCGATAAAACTCGATTTTTCGTTTTTCTGAAGAAAAAAAAAACTCGACTTGGCATTTTTCCCAAAAAAACTCGATATTTTGTTTTCCTGAAGAAAAAACACTCGACATTTGGGTTTTTCCTAAAAACCTTGATTATTTTGTTTTTCCGGAAAAAATTGTTTTTTCAAAAAACCTAGATTCTTCGTTTTTTTCGAAAAACTCGATTTTTTCATTTTTCAGAAAAAAGTCGACTTTTTCGTTTTTCTGAAAAAACTCGATTTTTTTTCATTTTTTTTTTGAAAAACCTCGCTTTTTCTTTTTTCCGGATAAAACTCGACTTTTTCGTTTTTCTGAAAAAACTCGATTTTTTCTTTTTTCAAAAAACCTCGCTTTTTCATTTTTCCAAAAAAAAAACTCGACTTTTCGTTTTCCCGAAAAAAATCGACTTTTTTCGTTTTTCCGAAAAAAAACTCGATTTTTTCCTTTTTCCAAAAATACTCGACTTTTTCGTTTTTCTGAAGAAAAAAACTCGACTTTTTTCGTTTTTCAGAAAAAACTCAATTTTTTTGTATTCCCGAAAAAACTCGATTTTTTCGTTTTTTCGAAAAAAAACTCAATTTTTTGTATTTTCAAATTTTATTATTTTTTTAAAAACTATTTTTATTATGTTTTAAACAATAATTTAATGAATTTAAAGTATAAAATAAAAATAATCTATTAGATTATCAAAATGTGTTGGATGGATTGGATCCATCCATGTATATAAGTGGATGGATTTAATCCATCCATTACCTTATTTTTTATGTGGTGGATGAATTTGATGGATTTTAGCTTAATGGATCCAATTGTCACCCCTAATTAGAAGTGAAATTTCACCACGAGCACGATTTTATAATTACTTTTTCATAAAATCTTGGAACCGCGGTGAAATTCCAGTTTCAGCGGTATATAACTTGTGCATTAATTCATTGATTTGGTGATTTTTTTTGTTAAGAACTCACATAAACTCAAGAACATAAAAATGACAAAATCATGATTCTTAATTGTTTTAAGCAAGTGAATATATCATTAGAAGCGGAATTTCACCAGGAGCACAATTCTATAATTAGTTTTCATAAAACCTCTTAACCAAGTTGGACCGAGAATATTTGTGTTCGAGTTTCACGCCATTTTTTTGCTTCGATATGTCAAATTCACAATTTGTTTTGCAATTTTGAATACATATTTGAAATCATGGTGAAATTCCGGTTATAACGGTACATAATTTGTGATTTGATTCGTTAATTTGGTGATTTTTTGGATTTTTTTTGTTCATGAGATGCAATTGAAGATGATGAACACACTTATCTTGGCAAGGTTTAAGTCAAAGTCATAATGACTATTGCAGGTTTGAAACTGGGTTGAAGGACCCGGCTAAAGGTTGAAGATGATGATTAATAAAAAATTTATTATAAATAAAATAAAAGTAATAAGCTCACCGTTACATTAATCGAAAGAATAAGAATTGCACATCCTCATATAACACTAGATCGGTCCCCAAATGAGTTTTTCAAAACTGTTATGTTTACAACTTCACCACAGAAACTCTCTCTCTCTCTCACACACACACACACACACACACACACACACACACACATATATATATATATATATATATATATATATATATATATATATATATATATACACACACACACACACACACTTGTAAAAAAGTACAAGAGTGTGTGGTATCTTTATGCGTGTAAGGATAACCAGAGGCCTTTGTAGTTAAAAGTGATTATGACTTGCTTATGGTGGTGAAAAATCCTGTTTTGTGGTGTTTATTGTGGTAATACAGGGTAGTTCATGTGATATTTCATGAGGCGGAGACCTGTGTATCGTCCTTATTTGGGGCTCTCACAAATGTATCATTACACAGTTCCTCAAAATCGAGGATCTGTAAAGCGAGAAGTATTTTCGAACTTCCCTTAAGTTGAGCTTTGTGGTCAGTGGCGAGTATCTCAGTTGGGGATGAGTCCCTCTTCAGGGGGCACGACCCTCAGCTGAAGGCGACTCCTTTACTGAGAGGTAAGTACCTTTGCTTAGGGTTAGTCCCTAGGCTGAAGATGACTCCTTTAATTGGAAGTGAACCCCTTAGTTGGAGGTGACTCATCACCTATTTTCCAGATGTCTCTTAGGTAGCCAAGGCGTTAGTGGGAGATGTCAAGCCTAACTTGATTGATCCTAGAGACATCAAAACGTACGTCAATTATGAAAGCTTGAATCCTTAATGGAAGAGGAGGGTGGGTAGAATTTAATGCAACTCATGATGGTTTTTATGGGGGAAACCAATCAAACTCTTTTTCTTACATGTGTCCTCAATGCGTGAGACCTTTTCCACTCATTGCAATAATTACTTTATTAAGTAGATACATTGCTTGTGCTATTGGACTTATACGAAAGAATTTCACACATTTCCTATGAAATATTTTTATCTTTCTTTTTCTTTTGGAATCTTCATTTATACTTCCTCACTAAAAATATATAGCCTTATGAAATCTTTTGAGAAGGAATAGAAAATGGTTATGATATTCATTTCTTCCCTAAGGACATACACGCTTATATATCTCCACCTCCTCCCTTCGCAGGAAGCTAATAGCTATGAATAAAATCAAGTGTGTTTATGTTCGAGACATTGTGTTCTTATACTCTAATTCTGACATGATTAGTATGTTGTGTCAGGGTATTAGATTTTCCAGTATAGAGCGCGAAAAGGACGTGATCCTGGAACCTTGTTCAGAACTTGAGAGAGCCAAAATGAACACTGCTGACGAGCCATGTGCTCCTTATTTTTGTAGTTTTACTTGTCCTTCATCCACAAGTTGAGGGTTCTTAAATTTTTTTACGAATGTTAGTGTCACTCTTTACCAGATCACTCCCAACGTATGGAGTATCCTTAGGGCTCTCCAGATAATCTATTGTAACCTTCCCCCTCACTGTTTGGGTTTTCTTCTCTTTCTTTAGCACATAAATTCTCCCTAATATGGAAGGATAACTTTGTGTTCCCGGCCAGCTAGACATTTGCTGAAATCATATGCGGACTCTTATGAGGATTGGAAACATAGATTCATGCATATGCGGTGGCGAGGCGCCACCTCTTAAGTGACCAGTGCGATGAGCGCCCTCACTTTTCTTTATTATTGACGCAAAATCCTTAGCTTATCAAAGGTATAAATTTAATCTCCCCACATCTGATTTATAAGTAAAAAAACGTATTTTACGGTTATTAAAAAAGACAGTAGAATGCATTTAAGTTTATTAATTTCATGTAAGAGAGATAATTAAAGTAAGGATAATTTTGAAATACAAACATTAAATGTCCATAAATTTGTTGACATTATATTTTAGGCATAACAATTTAGAAGACATAAGGCCGGAGGAAGTACTACTATGATTTCTCTGAGAAGTTGACAATGAGATAGAGAAGTACTTGAATAAGTTTTATGGTCAACCTAAAATCGATTCCAAACACCAATTACAGACATATAATCATCAATTACATCGTCATACATCATCATACATCAATACAACACATTATTAACCAACAATTCATGCAATTTCATCAATTATAACATTCCTAACCTAACAATTCCAATCCCAATATACTCAATTGAATCGAATCATATAACAATATATTCTATTGCCTATAATCACATAATATAAATTAACCGGAAGAGTCCTCCTTACCTTAGCCAAAAATCTGGAATTTTCCCCTTCTTCTCCATCAAACCCGTAAGCCCTTTTTCTTCAAATTCAGCAAGAATCTCCAATCTTCAAACTTGCTTATCTACCTCATCAAGAATTTTCCTGATACGAATTAATATATCAAATCAAAGGAAATTTTGTGTAGAATCTGAATCTTCAAGAGTTACCTGATTTGGAGCTACGAGCAGAAAGTTATGACTCATTTTGTGAGGGCTGCCCTATGAATACGAAAATGAGTTTTGTCCATGAGTTCTTCTTCTCTCTCTCTCTTAGGTTTTCCTCCTATATTTTTCAATTTCCTCTTATTTCCTTGTTTTATGAAAACATAACATAATTTAGTAATGGGCTCAACAACTTAACACCCCCTCATTACTAAATATCATACTTGGCCCAAAGACCGATATTCCATAATTCCTCCAATTAGTTCAACGAAAATACTAAATAATTTTAAATAATAATTTAATTTTTGATTAAATTAAAATTAAAAAAATATGGGGTGTTAAATATGATTAACGAATACTATATGTTATGGTTGTGTAATGAAAATGCAAGAAGAAATTAAGAATAGTAGTGGTTAGAGATTTCTAAGTGAGATTGCCAATTCAGACTTTAAAGTGATATGACAATATATTAATGATGTGGCAAAATTTTAATAATATGTCAAATTTTGGAATTCTTTTAATATATATTATAGTTGAAAAATTTAATTATTTCTGTTTTTAATACATTAAATACACTTTTTTTAAATTATTTTTTTAATGTCTTAAAGAATGTCCAATTTACATTTTCCTTTATTTATTGTTTAAACGAATGTTTTAAAAATCGGACCGGTCATCAAACCGGTGAGAGTACTGGGTCACTAGTCGAACCACATGATTAAATTGGATTAAATCGGATAATTCGGTTGAATAAATCGGTGTCTATTGCAATACTATATATTTATTAAATTGGTGGAATCAGAGGACTTAGTCTCTAAAAAATATCATAACACCTAAAATTTTACAATTTTAAAATATCATAATATCACATGTTTATTTTTTACATTCAAATTCTAAATATAATCATCACTCACAACAAAATAATACAAAATATAAATTTAAATAAATTTAAAACCAAGTCTAATTGCAAACAGGGGAAAAGTTATTCCAAATAAGGTTGAAATAAAGCTTAATTATGTTTGAATTATATTTTTTATAAAAAAAATGAAAATGACGTCGTTTTGTGCGAGAGAAAAAAGAGTATGCATTTGAATCACCGGTTTTTTAAAACTGCCGGTTCACCGTTTTTTCCGGTTTTGACTAGTTCTCACCGATTCAATAGCATATCTGGTCCAGCAATTAGACTAGTCCGATAACTCAACCAGTTCCCGATCTAATCAATCTAATCGTCCGGTTCGGTCCGATTTTTAAAAGATTGGTTTAAATACAAGGTTTCTTTTAATTTCTATTTTCTTAACAAAGAGTACTTGAGCAGTTGCGTCATGAGTATAGATAAAAGTAATTAATTAAATTTACTAAAAACATAATAGTTTTTGTAAAAATATACTAATATTTTTTTTAATAAACTAGCTTCTTGCAATGTGCAACTGTATAAATTAATGGATCATGCTAACATGATAGGGCACATGTTAAATATACTATAATTAAAAAAAATTAAATATAATTAAATATAATAAAATCATATTTAAAGTTTAAACATATTAAATACACGTGTTTCAAAAAAACATTTCTATAAATCACTTATTGATTTGTGTCTTTGAGACAAATGTTAGCTTTTCCTAAATTAATTCTTCAAATCATATCTTATATATAAATGCAAGGTTGTCATGATGGCAACCCTAGCCACATGTCAACCTGAGAAAAAAGTAAGATGAGTACTTTGGCAAGTTTGCCACTTGTCACTCTCTCATGCTTTCTTCTATTTTGATTTATGCAATATAAGGAAATTTTCTTTTAATGTCTAATCATCACTGTATCATCATATCATATCATCGAGTAAGGATCCTCTTCATTTCTCAAAAGAAATGGAGGTGTCCATTACTATAGTTTTAGTGTAAATAAAAGATATATTTGCACGTATTTCTAAAAGTTGTGACATTAATTATATATTTATACATTAAAACTATAGTAATGGACATCTACATTTCTTTTGAGATATTGAGAAGATCTTTGCTCCATATCATCACTCTCTCATGAATTTTCTTTTAAGGATAATCATCACTATATCATCATATCATATAATAGAAAAAAGAAAAATTAGTATTTTGGCAAGTTTGCCAAATGTCAACATATTAGACTAGGTGTTATTTTTAATTATTACTATATTAAGTAATGTTTCTATTAATATCAATCCTTATTAATTTACTATTTATTTTTAAAATACTTTAGAGATGATATATTGTGACCACACAGTTTTTTTGCATTTTTTCTTCGCAATTTTTTTTTTTTAAATTATGCAAATCACATTGAAAAATGAAAAGTCATTTGGATTTTTATGTGAACTATTTATTTCTCTCTTGGCTCAATTATTCAAATTAATAATATTTATCAATTATTTTAATTAATTTAATCATTTAATATAATTAAAATTTTTATATTTATGAATCTACTATAATAATAAGAAAGTTAATAATTAATAATTAATAATATATATTAACTTTATAATTTTATTATTATTTTGGACAATTGGTGAAACATTATTCAAATCTTCATTAATTATTAATCAAATACTTTACATCTTATAATACTAATAAAATTAGATACTTTGCATCTTTCTTTTTTTTTTTTTAACAAAAGATACTTTGCATCTTATAATACTAATAAACATATAAATAAAAAAGAGCAAGATCTCACATCCACACCTCACGCATGTGAAAGGGAGGAGGGGTCATGAGGGATGGAGAAATCATATTAGCTTCTGGAAGTTGCAAACATCTCACACCCACACCTCGCGCATGTGAAGGGATGGAGAAATCATATTAGCTTCTGGAAGTTAAATTATTCATGATTCTCATTCAGTCCTCCTATAAATCTTCGGTTCCTATTACTCATTCATCTCCTAACTTGATCATGAATTCCACTTCTTTATATGGTTTAATGTCGAAGCAGAAGTTTGTTGAAGACAAAACTTTAGGTTTCAGGAACAAAAACAAAAGCAAAGCAGTTCAGAAATGAATTTTATTTAATTATAGGTTTTATGTTAGGTATTGATTGTAATCGAAAAAGATGGAGAAAGAGAAGGGTATAGAGAAGGAGCAGAATAATTAGAAAGGGTATTTCGTACATTTCCATGGCAATTTGCAGCCCAAAATTGTCGTTAATGAATTTTGTTTAATTTTAGGGTTTTTAGTAATTTTTTTCAAATGGGTTTTACTTTACGTAGTGATTGTAACCAAAAAAGATGGAGAAAGAGAAGGCTAAAGAGAAGAGAAAAATAATTAGAGTAGTTCATAAATAATTAGAAGGAGTATTTCCTACTCTATGGTTGCAATTTAATTTGCACACATGCTGTTTTTTAACTTCTCAAGACTGTCAAACTTGCCTTCGAAATCCTAATATTCAATATTTGATAATAATGCTAATAACTTTAATATTTATTTTATAAATATTATATGATTTAATTAATAAAATAAAATCAATAATTATATATTTTCATAATTGTATAGATTTATTATAAGTATATGTTTTATATATAGAATAACATGATTTCCTGGAACTTTTTCTTAATTATGCTCTTAAAATTTTCATAGCTACCTATTTTTTAAGTATAGTAATTGAAATTATTTTTTACCTCAAATTTAATATTTATAGTATATTTACTATAAATAGAAAATAATATATTTTATATATTATTTTGTAATATATCATTCAATAATTAATATGATTTACCTTTAAATAATATATTAGTTTATAATCTCTTCTTCCATAATTATTATTTAATTTATTTTTTCTACTAAAATAGATAATACAAGGGGCCGAGACCACTTAATTTCTATATCTAATTTTATAGAATTAACACAGTTTTTCTTTAAAAATTAATAAAATAATTCTACATTATACAATTAATATATATATTTAGATCACAAGTACGAATTGACATATTTGTATTTATTATTTTTAATAGTATATTTTTATCTATATTTTTTAATCATTATTTTAACATAATTATTTTACTATTTATAATAACATTGCGCGACCCGCCGTCCTCCAAATAAATTTGATGTTTGTTTATCTTTTGATTTCCTTCTTCTACAAGTTTTTCCAATATCAATATATTATTTATTAAACTCTTTTATATAATTTAAAGATTTATACTATAGTTTTAATTATTATTTAATTGATGATACTTATATTTAATTTTATGGGAGACATTTAAAATATTAATTAATTAATTCATTTATATAAACGAAAATATGTTACAAATATTTTTATAAACATTAAAAAATTCACTATTGATACAATTATTATTATAAACTGTAATAAGTTATAAATATTTTTATAAACGGGAAAAGTCAACTAATGATACAATTATTTTTATAAACGGAAATAATTTACAAATATTTTTATAAGTGGGAAAAAGTCAAATATTGATACAATTATTTAACATGTTAATTTTGGTTAAAACTTACACCAATTATTAATAAATTAGAAATGCACAAATTATTTTATAATTTAAAAAAAAAAATAGTTAAATAAATTTTTTTATGTATTAATAACAATGACATTTTATCTATACAATAGTAATCTAACTATAAGTAAAATTTGTAAATTATAAATATATGTAAAATAAAATTTTTTATTTAAAAAATATTTAAACCGTGCCTCGCACACGGGTGGAAGTACTAGTTTAAATATTATGTTAATCGGTAAAAGATCTTCCCATTGAGTTCTTTTAGGTCTAAGTTGATTTGATTTCTAAATATTTTTATATACGAAATAATCAATTAATTATCTAACTTTTTTCTTTTTTTTAACATTTTTATTTAAAATAAATTATGTATCCAAATTCGTCTAACTGAACAATATTGAATATTAACGGAAACCTGAAGTTACTGATTAAAATATTTTTTATTAACAAGAACATGAAGTTACTTATCACAATATATATATTGAATATTAACGGGAACATGAAGTTACTTATCATGATATTGAATATTAACGGGAACATGAAGTTCCCGATCACAATATTGAATATTAACGGAAACCTGAAGTTATTGATTAAAATATTTTTTATTAACAGGGACATGAAGTTACTGATCACAATATTGAATATTAACGGAAACTTGAAGTTACTGATTAAAATATTGAATATTAACGGGAACATGAAGTTACTGATCACAGTATTGAATATTAACGGGAACCTAAAGTTGCTGATTAAAATATTGAATATTAAGGGAACATGAAGTTACTGATCAAAATAGTGAATATTAACGGGAACATGAAGTTACTGATCAGAATATTAAATATTAACGGGAACCGGAAGTTACTGATTCAAATATTGAATATTAACGGGAACATGAAGTTACTGATCACAATATTAAATATTAACGGGAATATTAAGTTACTGATCACAATATTAAATATTAACGTGAACTTGAAGTTACTGACTAAAATATTTAATATTAATATGAACACGAAGTTATTGATCAAAATATTGAATATTAACGGAAACATGAAGTTACTGATCAAAATATTTTGAAATTAACGGGAACGAAGTTACTGAGCAAAATATTAAATATTAATGGGAGCATGAAATTACTGATCAAAATATTGATTATTAACAGGAACGTGAACTTACAAAAGGCTATTTAGACACAATTTAATTTTGGTGATTTCAATTTTGTTCCTTATTTTCTTTAGACACAATTTAATGTTAATTGTTCTTATTTTTTTCCACAAAATGTTAATTACTTTTAATTTAATTTTTTTCTATTAAAAAATATATATGTGAAACAAATGCGTGTCCCGTACCAGAACCCGTGCGAACGCACGGGTTTGTTACTAGTTTTATCTATACAATAGTAATCTAACTATAAGTAAAATTTGTAAATTATAAATATATGTAAAATAAAATTTTTTATTTAAAAAATATTTAAACCGTGCCTCGCACACGGGTGGAAGTACTAGTTTAAATATTATGTTAATCGGTAAAAGATCTTCCCATTGAGTTCTTTTAGGTCTAAGTTGATTTGATTTCTAAATAAAGTAATTCATGTTATAAAGTCTCTTATTTTTTCAAAATACGAATTTCTGAATGTTGTATGATCACAAACGGGAAAGGATGTTCCAACTTCCAAATTACGGAAATATATTAAAGTAAGGTGAATTCTTAAAGTAAAATAAAGTTAATTATTTAAGGGAAATTCCAAATGATTGTTTTGGATTTTCCTAACGTTATGCCCAAAGAATTTGAATAAAATTAGGGTTACACAAACACAGAAAACACAGTCTCTACTCTCTCTCTCCCCCTCGAGTTTCCCTCTGCTCTGGATTTTCTCAGGTTAGATTCTCAATTCTTTTCCTTTCTTTGATGGTAGATATATGATGATGGTGCAACACTTTCATTCTGATGACATTGCTCTCTCACTTGCATCTTTTTCCAATACTCATTTCAACGTTGTATTTTTTGTTTTTCAATTATACGTTTATTATTATTGCTATGTGACAAAATCTTGATTATATCATCTAATAGAAATCACAGGTATGAGTTATTACGTAAATAGTTATGGATCATATTTTGTTTACCTTTCTTCAGAATTTCAGTGTACCATGACTCATAATTAGTTTTTTTGTAGTATATGATGAATAATATTCACCCTTTATACACATTAGTAAATAAACTTTTTAATGTGTTTTTTAGGGTTAAAATGAAGGCAAAATATCCAGCCGAGGAAAATGTACCTAGAGAATTTAAAACCCTAACCAATTTGAGACATTTCAGTGAGGCATATAACAGGATGATGCTTATTAAGAGAAGTACGAATAGGGGCACTTATAATGTCTTTATAAGTGGTTCGTCTTATAACCAAGAGTTATGCATTTCTGTTTGTTGTATGATAAATGAGTTATCGTCCGAATTCCTCACCTCTGTGATAACAGCACTGGAAGCCATAGGCATAAAACCTGGTGATGTTAGTCGGTATTACCACACAAATGTTGCATTTGGACAAAAAACATATGTTTGTCCAATAGAGAAGAAATTAAGAATATATCCATTGAACCAAAGCTATGCATATGGTAACGTATGGGATTCAATGACGTTGTTAGATTGGCCTACAATACTTGTTTACTTTGGTTGTTGTATGCTTATCCTTTTCAAGAAGTTTACCAATGAGGAAAACTTTCAAACTTTCATGACAAATTCTATTTGCCAACTTAGAGAGAGAGCTAGATGTGATCCCGATGTTCAGCTTGATATCCCGTTTGATTTTAAAGAAGCTAACGCAATCAAAACTATGATCGGTTCTTGTTCAGTGCTTTGCAAGGATTCAATCAATTTTCTTTTGAACAACATGAATTGCCAAAATTCAGGAATAGGTCTTGTTTGTCAATATTTGGCAAATGAGTTAGCTTGGATGGATATGCATCATTTGGTTCTCGTGAATGACCATTTAGTTGTGCCTCAATCTCCTGTGTTACGCGACTATAGAGTTTCAAGAGAGGTGGAAAATTTAAATCAAGCCATTGCGAAAGTTTCTTCCGATCCTTGCCCTCAGTTCTACATGTTTAATGCTTCTAATTTGGAACGGTTGAAAATTGAACCTTCCATGTTTCCTACTTTGATTGCTGTTGCAGAGGTGCTGGAGAAAGGTAACAACAATGTTACAAATCTTGAGTCATCTTCAACTAAAACTGCAAATCGATCCACGGTGCAATCTTTGGTAACACTTCACCAAACAGCTTTTCCACGAAATCACTCAATGACTTCTGGTGTGCAAGTGCAAGCGGTGCAAGAAGAGAATCGTCAAAAGCGTTCAAGGACTTCGAGTGAGCAATTGCAACCGGTGAAAGAAGAGAATCGTCAAAAGCATTCAAGGACTTCGAGTGTGCAAATGCAAGCGGTGAAAGAAGATAATCGTCAAAAGCGTTCAAGGACTTCGATTGTGCAAATGCAACCGGTGAAAGAAGAGAATAGTCAAAGGCGTTCAAGGACTCCAAGGGAACAAAAGAGTCCAATCTCAAGGGCTTCAAATGTGCAAATGCCACTGATAAAACAAGAGAAGAATCAATTGATTATCTTGGATTAATAGACTGACTATATCATATTTTTATTTTGAGATTTGCTACTAAATGCTTGTTTTTGAGACTTTTATGAGGTATTCTTCAGATAGTTTTTTTTACTTAAAAAAATTACTATATGCCTTCCGATTGCTTAGTGTGTTTGGAAACATACTACATGTTATATGCATGCAGCTTATCAATATATATAATATAGCTATGTTGGTTAGAATGGTCTATACTGCACAATAATCGTCGAAACCAATCCAAGAAGCCACTTCTTTCCAAACAATAAGAATGGTCTGTTATGTGTTATCATTTTGTAGGAAATGAGAAATTCTTCTCAAGATAGAGAACGATATTTAAATAACTAATTGATTATACCTTTTAATGCTACTATGGTCTGATTGTAGTAAATACTGTATATGAACTTTTAATTTATATATATGTATGTGATAGTTTATAACTTTGTTTACAATTAACCATTCTCTATATATGATTTTCAAATATATTATTGCTTAACGATATGTGATATGGATCAAAATATCATACTATGTTTCTATGTGAATGTTGTGTTTTAATTTAAACATCATATTATTATTAAGGGTTAAATACGTTTTTAGTCCCTATAAATATGTGACCCTGCATTTTTAGTCCCTATAAAATTTTCCTTCAATAAATGGTCCTTCTAAAATTTTTATGCATGCAATTTCAGTCCCTGCAATTTTCTAAAACTTTAAAAACTGTTTAATTACCCTTTAATTTTTAAATTTTTGAATAATTTTTTTATATATGTTTAGAATACTGTAAAATATTTATTTACCAAATTTTAGAATTTTTTAAAACGATAAAAATTAAATTTGAATTTTTCAAATTTTAAAAAATAATAATAAAAGTAATGAAAATCTCAACTTAGAAATTAAATTTTGAGTTTCTTTTTTTTTCCAAGAACTTTTTAAAACATTATGAACATGTCTGCAAGATAATCATTCTAAAATACACATTGGTTTGACAGTAGGGATTGAAACTAAGTGCATAATAATTTTATAAGGACCATTCATTGAAGGAAAATTTTATAGGGACTAAAAATGCAGGGTCGCATATTTATAGGGACTAAAAACGTATTTAACCCTATTAATAAATATGAAAAGAATGGGGCTGGTAGAGTGTCTATGTTAAAATACAATCTTAGGGGGAGTTTATTTGGGAGATTTTTAAATTGTTTCTGGGATCTAAGGTGGGAAAGAAAATGGGAATCTAAGGTGGGAATAAAAATTAGCTAGGTGTTCTGTTTTAAAAAAAATGGATGATTTAACTCAACGGAGGAATCACAAATGAAGAGACTTGAATAACTCTTGATCTTGAACGTTGACTCTGATCTCTGTTACAGCAGCTCGAGGTGGACTTGCATGGTTAGCACTCCAACTCTCAAGTTAGCTCAAGATTTGAGATGAGAATAATGAAATTGAAGATCTAAGGTTGTGTACCTTCTCATAACATGTGAAATGATTTTATATTTTTGGATAGAGTAAAGTTAACTTGAGATGGATTGGATCTTGGTCAATTGGTCTTTAGACCAGTCCAGAACAGTTTCCCCAAGACTTTGTCGGACACTGAAGGAGCCAAGGGAAGTCTTAAGTATCATTGATCGGCCTCCATATCGTAGTTCAAGGTGAGATAAAATTAAATTGCTTATGATTAGTTTTGAAGAAGTAACGTGGGAACATGTTCACTAAAAGTTGTTCTATCATTGAAACGTTTTGTCACTCATTTCTTATACGTGTGATGACGTGACCAGCTATGGTGCGACAAGTTTACATAGTGCTTCAGTGCACTTTAGTGGGCGTCTATCCATGAGTGGGAACCTAGCCATTGATCTTGCAGCTACCTTTGCATATACATATGCCTGAGTTGAATATTTTGGGAGTTTTCACAACCTTTTAGAATTCAAGCTTTCTGATACTTTTTCAGAGAAACATATTCTTTCATTTTTCTTTAGAATACCTCTAGAAGCAGTTTAGACTTTCGTTTAAAGCTTTCGTCTTTTTCCTTCTCGTTGTTCCATCAACCTCCTACCACCAAGTACCTTTTTAACTCGAGCTTTTCCTTCAACATTTCCTGCTTTTTAGTTAGGATGATTGATAGCACTTTCTATTTTAAGAGCGATTCTGAGGTTGAAACTTGTTTTACTTCTGCTATAGGGACATCCTTTGATTCTCATCTTCCTCCTTTTCATAATGACCATCGCTTAGAACCAAAACTTATCATCTTAGCTGATGGTTCAGATTCGAAAAGGATATATAGGAATTCTATGGAGGAGGAACCTTTTTCTTCTAGGTTATTAAATGCGCTTATATTATATGATGGCGGAAGAATAACTCACGTCGAGGTCTCTATGCCTCTCCTATCTTGTCAAAGGAGGAGGTACGAGCCTATTTGCAAACGAGGGAACATGCTAGATATTTCATTCAGGCTCTCCTTCAGACGGAAGGTTGTGAGCCCGGTGATGCAGAGGTGTTAGAAAACTTTAGTCTTCGACGTAGGGCAGTTGCGTCAGAATATGACTGGATAGATGCAAGAATAGTGAGCACTTCTCTAATCTTGAGTACTGAAGTCGTCCTCGGTGATGCTAACATTGTGGTTGGTCCTTCTCGTGCCAGGAGGAAATAGGGTATGTGGTTCTTTTGATGATTGCACGGTCTCGTTTATGAGTGTTTGTTTATAAAAACAGGACTTTAGCTGCCTTTTAATGAATTTGAAGTAGTTATCTTGAAAATTGTGAAGATTTCTCTTTTCCAGCTTCATTTGGGGTCATGGGCTAATGTGAGGGTGTTCTACATTTATGTGGAGTACAAATCCTAGGAGCCCTCTCTTAGCTTATTTTTCAACCTTTTCCATGTAAGTGCACATCAACTTCACTTGGTTGTCCCTTGGTTTGGCTCATTTATTATGGACAAGGACAAATTTTAGAGATGTTTTGTATTAATGAAGCCCCTCACCCCTACAACTCACTTTATTTTATGTTATATTCCTATTGAATCCCCTCGATACTATCAAGTTTCATATCCCAAGTGCTGGTCTAAGATCCACTTTAATCGGAATTTTGGCTCCTATTATATTTAATCGGTCTCTCTTTTCTTCATATGAGGTGACAATGAAGGAGGAAATGAAATCCTAGTTTCTAGGACTTGGTTACATGGAAGGGTTTGACCCTGATGAGGTGCCCCTACTGAAGTCAGAAAAATACGGGTTGATACTCATGTTATCTATAGTGCAGTTAATCTTGAGGAGAGGAGAAAAGTATTTGGTGAGAGCATGGTCTCAATGATTTTCTTACATGCGTGATTGCTTTTTGCATATAGCATGGACAAAGTGAGCAAGTTGGATATGTTCTTCCGCCTTGCAGATGCCCAAGTTATCTGAGCTGCAATGAATACTGGCTATTTAGAATCTTCCCCTCTCCTTTGGTGACTATTGCTCTGTTCTGACACCTTCTCCTACCCGTCCAAAGAAGTTTCGGCTTCTGTGCTCAAGGTGGATCGGTTTGTGGATGTTACAACTGTTTTGACGATGGAGGAACCAACTTCGCCTCTAGCTTTAACCAAGAGGGCTCGGGAGGAGGAACATTAGTTTCCTCGGACTGAGTGTCCTCCAAATACGGACCCGGTTTGCTGAGAGCAATTTTCTAGGGATATGACTCAATATTTAAAGATACCGTACATTTTCTCCTCCCGACTTCCACGCACTCCTTAGGAAGCTACTATTATTGTCTTAGCGTCGGATTTATCAATCGTCCAAATTCTTCTTGAGGGGGATAAGCTCTAAATGGCTTCTGAGCTTGCTCATAGCATATTCAAAGTTGCTTCTATTTTTTCTCTTGTTTCTGATGGACGGGGTGATGACTTGGCCCTGATAGTTCTTTCAAGGAAAGGGATACTTGGAAGAGGTAGCTCAAAGCTATGCAACTGAAGTGCACCAATCTTCAGAAGGAGTTTCTTGCATTGAAGGAGGAAGTTAACACTACTAACTCTTTGCAAAAGGCACTTAAATTTCATGGATTCCCTTCTGCCGTGACGACCCTCGTGACTGAACTTGAGGATTCTCACTAGAATGCAGAGAAGCGATGCAAGGATGCTTCTGATTCCACAAAAAAAAGGCTCGTTAGGTGTAAATGTACCTAAATGATGCATAGGATTTGAAAGCTCTTTAGGACAAGGTAGCTGATCTAAGGAGGGCGCTACATGATGCTATCCAATGGACTATGCAGGACGTACTTGAGGTCCGTGAGAGAGTGATGGCACACATGAGGAAGTTCTACCTTGATGCTGTAATTTTTGCTGAGGTGGTGGATCCTTTAAAGTCTGCTCCCGAGATTACTCAAGGAAATGGTCCCAGTGCCTTAAATTTAAATGCATCAGTTGGAGTTTCTTTTTTCTTTGTATTGTTTATTTAATTTAATGTTTCTTATGCTTTGTGCATTGGGTGTAGTGATATTTAATATATAATGGAATATTGTACCATAATGATTCAGTGTTGTTGGATTTAGAGCTTCGTGTCGGCCTTTGCTTTATCATTATCGTTGTTTACTAATTGCCGCAACTCTGAGGTTTTGCATTTTTTATTCAGCAAAGTCATTACTCACTCTAAAAGTTGAGGTCGCACATCCAGCGTTACTTAGCTACGGCGAGCAATATGTTTCCAGCGTGAAAACTTTAATTATTCGCTTCATGGAGGAATTAATACATTAGCTTTTAATGAGTTGGTAGATGTGCCTCTGGAATTTTACTGTTTTTTGTAATTTGGTGCATTGAATAACGTTAACTACCATTTTTTGCTACTATGCTTGTTCATTTTTTTAGCATTCATCATAGTAAGATGTTGGTTTGTATATTACATTTATTGATTTTCTTGTGTTTCAGGGGTGAGGCATGGGATCAGCGAGATCATTGTAATATGGCCATACTATGTACTATTTTCTACTTCACATAGGACCATTCCTCGACCAAGGGTGTGATCCACGTCCATGCCTCGAAGCTTAACTCGGATCGAGGTGGACATCTCTAGGTTCCACCACCTACACCACCTAGGGGTGTGCCAACTACGCAGAGATGTGTGTTTCATCATTGATTTTCGGTTCCAAATTATCTAGCAGAAAAAATAAATGCATAAAAAATAAATAAAGATATATATATATATATATATACATATTCAAATTAATCGTGAATCAAATTCCTCACAAATAAGAGATAAAATTACTAAGTAGATAAACCTTCAATGGCAACCCTGGATCAGTCAGGAGGTGTCTGGAGTCTCCTGGTGGGTGTCTTTCACTAAGGTTCTGGGCCAACTACATTTTGCGCATCTAAGCGTCTTCTTTATTGTCGAGCTCCAAGGTATCTTGTTCGATATTTGCTCTTGTGTGTAGCTGAGGGACCGATGTTTCTGTGATAAGGCTTGAGTCTAGTTGAATTGTTCAGTCCGTTGTTCCGATGAGTATCTCTGGGATCCCCTAGGTTAAGATTCTCTAAATTCTTTCATATTCCAGAGCGGGTACCTATCTCAAGTAGATATGGGGTTTCGTCTCTAGTGGGTCCAGGTTGAGGAGTTTTCGGTGCACCAAGTGAAAATCATGTGGTGCTCACACAATGCACCCACTGAATTGGGTGGGCTTCTGACGTTAACTATGAACTTGTGGTATTCAGGCGCCATTAAATATGAACTTGTGGCATCTTTTAATATCATCCCAGCAACGGAAGGAATTGCCAACAATAGGGAGGCCGGGTGATCGACTTGTGAGTTCTTAGGCGAACCTTCACAAAACTGCCTCTAAATCCCAGCATAACCTTAGATTTGGATTCGAGGCTCCATTTCTCGTCATTTTTATAAAGTTCTCAAGAACGTGGAAACATGGATTTTGAGGGATTGGAGCAAAGTTGGTGACAGATTGAATCGAATGCCATGAATCTCCGTCTTTATTCTTGAGCGTTCTTTGATCCTAAGATTTGAAAAAGGTTGTGACTAGTGAAACTGGAAGACGGATGTGGGTCAATTGAAGGTTACTTCAATAACCTAAGGAGATTATAAACTAGTAAATCGTCTAAATCTGATACTGTGATGATCCAAATCTATAATTTCTTTTCTTTTTAAAGGTGTTCGTGAGACAAATAGATTCTCATGGAAATCGTAGGAATCAGAAGTTGTTTTCCATAGACGACGCCACTGTTCCATTTGGGAACAAAAAATGGATGATCTAGGTCAACAAATGAACCGAAAATGAAGAGAGTTGGATAAATGTTTATCTTGAATGGTGGCTCTTATCTCTATTACGGCGGCGCAGAATGGATCTGCATGGTTAGCACTCTAACGCCTAAGTCAGTTCAAGATTCAAGATGAGAATAGTAAAATTGGAGATAAGAGATTGTGTATCATCACATAGCATGTGAACTATTTTAATATTTTGGGTCAAGTAGAGTGTGCTTGAGATGGATTAGGCTTTGGTCAATTGAGTCTTTGGCCGATCCAGAACACTATGTTTTCTACAAGAGAATAAATTATTATTCCTATAAAAGAACTATTTTGGGAAATATTTATTCCGACGTAGTCAGGAATTCTATTTGCTCCATATATATGTGGGAACATTTTATTTCATCAGTTGTTATGCTTAAATGTCGCATCCCTCCACTACTTAATGAATATTTTCAATTATTATTGTGAGAGGTTTAATTTTATTTTGATAAAATACATGATTTTTTTGCTATATGTGATACATTTGGCATATCAAAATAAAAATAATATTAATTATAGAATATTCTTAGGAGTTTAACATGATAACCAAGCATATTTTTTAGTAATGTCTGGGAATAAAATTCCAACTATTATATTCCTTGGAAAGGAATTTCAAATCTAGAAAACAAACAGACCCTTAGTGTGTTAGTTTTAATAAATAAATAATCACATGTCATGTGAACTCGATTTTATCTATGAAATGAGTTCTCATGTAATAGATAAACATATGCCTTGACAGAAAATATGGAGGTAAGTAAATGGGTTTAGCCTCTACAAACAAATATATGGTGAAGTTGCACCTTTCAATGTAAAAGTATTGAATGTTGCAATTTACCAAGATATTAATTTTGTAAGCTCATTTCCATTCAATGAATATTTGCTGAAGCATAGGTAAAATTCTTGTAAAAATGATTTCACATTAATGAGCATACATTTGTTCTACAAGTATTATTATTTTGAACAAGAGAATATTGTTGAATATTGTTGAGTTATGGAAATATGGTAAGCAGTTTCTTAATACCAATCATTGATAAGTCCTTTGTTTTACTTTTCTGAATGAACAATAACAAAGATCATTCAGTTAAGTCCATTGAATTTAGAAGAGTAAAGACTATGATTTTGACACTTTAAAAGGGAAATGATTTGGTGGAAGGGGTGCATGAGATCTGAGAATAGCGACAAGTCACTTTACCAACCCTTTTCTAGAGCATTTAGTTGATAGACCACTTTTGGATGGAACCTACTTACGATCCATCTCGTTTAAATATAGTGATACTATTTCTTCCCCCATTTTCTTCATACTGAGATCAATTTGGTAGATATTTAGGGTAATAGTAATAAAAGTTCACGCCTAGATGAGTTCAGTTTATCTCTTTAAAATTTTGGAACTTTCTTTTGAATGATGTTGGATATATGTTTGATCAATTCTTAGTCTAGCTTCATACCCTAGTCGATTTTCCTTTATTAAATGGATAATCTTGGTTGGTGAAGTAATCATGGTTAATTAGTTCGTGAGTCTATCTAAGAAAACCTTTAAAGGATGCCTAATTTTTAAGTTCAGTTTTGAAAAGGCAGATGATTTTGATAATTGCAACTTCTTGGATTCATGCTTAGTTGGTTTTATTTTAATGATATGTAATGTGATTGGATGCACTATTATGTATTCTTATAAAACCCTTATGTATTTGTAATGGTTTTCCCAACAAAGAGATTAATGCTTAAATGAGGCTTAAACAAAGGGACCATATAACAACCCTACTAGAAAAATAACATTTATTTTTGAAACAAAACTAACACTAAAAGCCAAAATATCGACACTAACAAATACATAATATCGGCTTAGCATCGCTAAAACTCTTAAAGCTAAATTGTAGTGTTTCCTTGGCTAAATTAGCCTCAACAAGAAAACCAATATTTTAGCGTTGAATAAAAGGCAATGGTACAAGGAAAAAATTGACGCTAATGTATTGTTAGCGTCGACCTAGTGTTGGAGTAGAGGCTGATGTCTCAAGCTTATAAGCTAACAATAGCATTCAGTCGACGCTAGACTGCGCCAACCTTCAGAAATGCTAGAGGTACCTAATACAAGATAGAAAAGTCGGAGCAATTGTTGCATATAGTCTCGGCTAATAGAGACACAAAAGTGTTAATGCGTTTTATGTTAGCTTCAGAATTTGTCGCCGCTAAAATTCCTGTCGCGTCGGTCTTCTGAGACGCTAGATTGCTAGGTATTTATGTAGTGTTAGTATTTAGAGTCGCTAGCTTGTTATGGGTGTTTATGAAGCGTCGATCTTGAGAGACAATAACATGTTATAGGTATTTCAGTAGCGTCAGATTAAGGCGACATTGGGAGTCTTATACTTATAAATGTATCGACGCCTCTGGCCGACACTAACTGTAATATGTTTTTAATAAGCTCTTTTATACGTATGTGAACCTATTTAGAAATCTACTTTTAAAAGACTCTTAATGTCACATTATTTGTCTCAGATGTGCCTGAGTTAGGAATAATAGATGATTTACTTTCCATCAAAGAGAACTCAAAAGTCTAAAGGGTATTATACTTACATCTTATGTTCAACCAGAGTGTATGAACAAAAGTTGTGACAAATAGCAATCACACATCAAAAATGAGGAGGACAAAATATGACTAGGACGAGGTTCAAAATATAACTTAAATAGTCAAATACAAATATATATATATATATATATATATATATATATATATATATATATATATATATATATATATATAACCTAAATAGAGTAAGTCATCAATATAACAATTCCAAAGATTTCTTTCACGTTCATACAAAAAAACAACCAAAGCAAAAATAAGTTAACATGCTACAAAAAGAAATCATTTGTCTTTTTGATTGTGAAGTCTGGCCAGTTTGTTAGTGACAACAATGTCTAATTGCATTACATGCTCAAAATGTCCTTCCTTTTTCTTGTAGACACATTGTGTGCAATTTCAGCATAATAGGTATTCAGGTAATTTAATGTAAACAAACAAAGTCAAAATGAGACAATTAAGAAGAAAAAAAGATATTGATAATCAAAATGAACCAAGATTAATTGGTAATTTGTTATGCATCATCAATATTTCTAAATCCTAGACATTATGGATAATAAACTTCTTAAAACCATTTAGCAAATAGTGAGAGTCTTCTTGTTTGAAGTGTAACCAATGTTGGACATCGATGTAACGCCTTTGAACTTTCTCCTAATATAGGAATCAACATCGTTAGGTTTGCACCAGCTTTGCTACACAAGACAATAGAAACAAGATCAAAATATAAAGACCATTGGAATCAATTTGCACATAGGAGTTATTTTGAATTACACTAGAACTAATGTTTTAACTTTACTACACATAACATTGAAGAATAAACACAATCTGGTTATAGTTACCCATACATTTTTTAGTAAAATGATATGGATAGCCATTGGTATAAGTTGTTGCATAAAGACATGACAATCATGATATTTTAAGCCAACTAATTTGACATATTTTATTGACACAAGTTTCTTCATCATGAAATACCTATTTCGTATAAATTTGAATAATTCCATCACAACTTGAATGATTGAATATTTCTTTCTTTGAATATTTTTATGTATTTCGGCATATTTTACAAGGACAAGAAAAAATATCATTATCTTCATAAAGGTTTATTTCGGCGAACTAAAAAAATTGAATCACTCCATTCTAAAACTCCTTACTTAATATATCGGCTTTCATCCAATTACGATCCATAATCATGTTTCTTTTGAAAATAAAACAAAACTGTACACAAACAACAACAATGAACATTCTATCTCAACGAAACAACAATAATACTAAATCTTTAATCTTAACACAACAACTATAAATACTACAAAAACAACAACATTATACCCTATGTCTCAACAACAACATTACTGGTACAATCATTGAGAAAATTTTACGTACCAAAAACGTGATGAGATAGTCAAATAAATGTTTTGGTTTGAGTTTCGAGTTTTCTTATTCGAGCTTTCTAATTCCTCCCATGTTTAATTTTTTTGACTTGGAAGATGGAGTTTTGTTTAGGTTTAATGGAGAAGATGAAGAATGGTATTTTGTTCGTTATGTGGAGAAAGGTGCTTTATTTGCTAGGACACAAAAAATTCATGATAAATGTAAAAGTGAATGAGAATTAAAATTCTGATGTTGGAATAAAATATAGTTTGGAGTTTATATCTCGGATGGCAGTAAACACCAAGGTTAAATGTGGGTTTTACTTTAATTAAATAAAATAATGGACAACATTTGCTCTCGATTGGCAACAAAATTGATGGAATGGATGATTTATATTATAATTAAAAAATTAAATAAAATAAGTGACATTTTGGTTCTAAATAAAACACGAAATTGTAGGAGCTGGAAATCGAAGCTTGAACCCGGAGCGACATTTCCTGTCGGTTGAACCAAAAAACTGAGGGAATATATTTAAATTCAAAAATAAAATTAAAAGGTCGTCCGCCAAGACTTGACTTCGGGTTTTAATAGGCCAATGTAAAATTTTTGTTATGAAATATATTATTTATAGTGGTGTGTATTCAAACCCTAGACTTTAACCTCTTATGTTCTAAAAATCTCAAACAATAAATTCAACTCCTTTGGTAAAACTAAACACCACCTAAACCACCTATAAAATTCTAAATCAAATGATTGTGGAAAAATCACATGTAACAAAGAGTTGGTCAAAAGACTTCGTATTACCCTGACACAGAGCACAAGTAGTTCTTCACGTATTTATAATAACCTGACCTAAATAAATTTACTTTATAATAGATTATATCCTGAAACAAAAGCTAAGAAAAAACAAATGTTTTAGTTAGAGGTATTCAAATCCAAACCAATCCAATTAAAAATCGCAAACCTCGATCGAAAAAACTGAAAACCGCAAAATACTGAATATTATAGGATGTGTTTGGATGTCATTTTATAAAAACGCTTGGTTCGAATTGGATTTCGGATGGATTTTTCAAAATCGAACCGAACCACCTGAATATGATATGTTGGTTTTTTTTGTAAGCAAGTTTTATTATTGATAGAAGAACTAAAGTTCTCAAACAAGATTACAAAAAGAAGAAGACCTCGAGAAAAAAATTACCCTCCAATTGAAGTCTAACTTAAGTAAAACAAAGAGTTTTTGCTAAACTCAAAAAAGTTACAATTGGGATGAGTAATTTTCCTTATAAAAGACCACCTCCAAATCAACGCATGTTGTATATGTTGTGTTAATTTAGTATTCGATGATACTTATTTTTTAATATTATGTATTAGTTTAGTTTAATTTTATTATTTCGTTTGTTTCAATCATAATCGACCATTCTCATTTTATAATATTAATTTTTTTAATATATTATATCAAATCTATTATTTAGCATCATTTTTATAATTTTAATAAAAAATATATAACTTGTAATTTGGATATCCATCAAAACAAACCGTGTGAAATTAGATCGGATTGGATTGATTTTAATCAATTATCTAAAATTGAAACGAACCACAGATAAATTTTATCTTTAGATAATAGAGTAATGATATTCTTACACTCATATTATACACCAATACTTACATCAAACACTGTTCACTGTATTTATACGGTGAACCATGTTTTTTAAAATAAAATAATTATTTTTATTTTTTATTTTTAAAATTACGGACGACACAGTTCATGTACGGACGTGCATTAACCAACTTCATTACTGCATTAACCAAGTTTTTACACTATATTAACCAAGTTTGATGACTGCTAAAAATTATTTTTAATACCTGGATGTTGCATTAACCAACTTCATTACTGCATTAACCAAGTTTTTACTCTGCATTAACCAAATTTGATTATTACAGTGAAGTACTGTTCATGGGTGTAAGAATAACATTACTCAAATTTGGTTAATGCAGTGTAAAAACTTGGTTATTGCAGTATTGAAGTTGGTTAATGCAACATCCAGGTATTAAAAATAATTTTTAGCAGTCACCAAATTTAGTTAATGCAGTGTAAAAACTTGGTTAATGCTGCAATAAAGTTGGTTAATGCAACATTCAGATATTAAAAATAATTTTTAACAGTCATCAAATTTGGTTAATGCAGTGTAACAACTTGGTTAGTGCAATAATGAAGTTGGTTAATGTACGTTCGTATATGAACAATGTCGTCCATAATTTTAAAAATAAATAATATTTTTTATAAATATTATTATTCTATTTTAAAAAATATTATTCACCGTATAAATACAGTAAACAGTGTTTAGTGTAAGTATTGGTGTATAATATAGGTGTAAGAATAACATTATTCTACTCTAGATAATGCGAGTTTTTACCTTGGTTCAAAATGAACAGACAAACAACTCTAGTTTTAGTAGGCATCCAACTATATATATGCTACAATAGTCTTACGGGACCTCTCTATGGATTTGATGTTTTTGCCTTTTCGTCAAAGTGATTAATGAATTTGTCTTTAAATCAAACAATATTTTTTCATCACTTAATTCATATTGTAACTAGTTTATTTGAAAACCAGAGTAGCTAAATATATCTTTTGAAATTAAAAATTAAAAATAAAATATGGAGAAAATTAAAAAAATAGTATAATATTAAATTAATAGTTGTGTATATAATTGAAGGAAGGGAATAAAATTGAACACAATTATCTCTATATATCTTAAATAATCCTAAAGTTGCGTTGATAGATATGAATTGACTTGAAAAATATTTAAAATAAAATATTAATTATAAAATTAAAAAAATTCTAAATTCTAAATTCAAACACTATCATAAAATATCATTACAACCTAATAAAAAATTTGCTTGTGAGAAATATTACGACGTGATCATATAAAACTATAAACTATTTGTGATAAATCAAAAAAAGCCTAACAATGTAAAAACAATTTTAGAAGCATTTATTTGTTAGAATCCAAAAAAAGAAACAACAAAATCCATAATTAACAATGTTATTATAGTATTAATCGTTCAAACTTTTTATTAGTGAATTCTATTCGCCCGTGACTCACAGAATAAAAACACCATCCCGTGAAATACTCTCATGAACACGTGTCTCCTCTTCTCCTTCTCATGAAAAATGACCACAAAAATAAAAAGAAAACTTTCTTACTTCTTGAAATTTCTGCAGAATCTGCTTAAAGCTGCATGTGAAAATATGGCATTGGAATTGAAACTGTGATAGTAATAATACCTAATCCCTTATCAATCATATAGGTCATAACAACACACACGTTACACGTAACATGACAATGAACCACTAACATGGCGAGTGAAGCGCGTGTGTGTAACTATGAGCCACGTGTTATAGGTTATTGTCACAAACACTGAACACAAAAAAAAGCACTCACGAATCTCTCTAGTCACAATTTTTACTCTGTTGAAATTGTGAATTGGTTTTGTTGTTTATCGAGCTTCTTTCTGTTTTCTCACCTGTGATTGTGAATGTACACATGTGACATGTTAAGACAAATATATGAGTGAGTGCATGGTCATGCTCATCAAATATTTTCACATTGTCACTATTCTATACTCCCTCCGTCTCATAATAAATGTCCTATTTGAGCAATGCGCGGTTTTTAAGAAAATGATTGGATGTGTTGGTTTTAGTAAAAAAGTTAATGTCATTTACTAGAATACCCCTATTAATAGTAGTTGAATAACGTGAAAGTTAATAAATAGGGGTATAATAGTGGAAAAATAATAATGATTGATGCATTGGAATTGTAAATGGACAATTAATTTGAGACAAGAAAAAAGTGCAAATGGGACACTTATTATGAGACGGAGGGAGTATAAGTCCCGTTTGTCATATACACATGTTTTGATAATGCAAGTCATTCTTTTAATTTAGACAATAATTGTCTAGACATAATTCACAAATGCTATCATGTTTGGTCAATTGCATTGGCTTGTTACAGAAATTTCTCGAGCTTAGAGAAATTGGTGAGGTCATAATTATTTTTAAATTGTACTAGATGATATAGTAAATACCACATGAAATCAAATACATAATGGTAAATTATTTGTTTTTTTTTTTTTTTACAAAATGGTAAATTATTTGTTGGGATCCAAGTGAATGTGTTCAGCTAATACTGATCGGCTACATAGAGTTGACAGTTTCTTGGAATCCAAGCCATCCTCTTTTTAATTTCCATACAAATAAGACTTTTTTGATGATAATATTCTTAAAATGAAAATAAAGTCCTGAAATATATATATATATATATATATATATATATATATATATATATATATATATATATATATATATATATATATATATATATATAATTAAAATCGTTCAGTTTTAATATATCGTATATGAATTAAATAATATATTTTAATTAATTAATAATAAAATAGTATTTTAATAGTAAATATTATTTAAAAAATAATATAAAAAATATTTATTAAAAAAATGTTGATATAAATAATATTAAAGTAATAAGAAAATGAATTTTAAAAAGAAAAAACAATAAAATAAGACTTTCTCCCATTAAGTTGATTATTACATTTTTGTCCATTGAGTTTGCATAAGTTTTTCGCCCATGGAATTGTTTAATGATCTTTTATAAATAGTAGAGTGAAAGTTTTTTTTTAATAGGCGACATAATTCAATAAACGAGTATTAGGGATACTCGAACTCGAATACAAAGGGACGCACCATAGAGACAATCAAGGGGAGAGTGGAAGGTATTATAATCATCATTCATTATATTCATTGCACATTATTTGTAATAGAAATGATATGTTTACACCCTAATTTGACATCTACAACGTATCTATATACAGTATGATATACTTTTTTAATTATTTTATTATTTTCTGTGCATCGAAAGTCAGACAATACTTAAGTTAACGTATACAACAACAGTGTATATAGGATACGGTGTCATCATTTAGTGTAAATATAGGGTTTTCTATTTGTAATCATGTCTTGTCGGATTGTTGTGTTTTATGATAAACATATGAGCATTTTCCTTTATCTACATTAGAATTTCCTAATACTATTTGTAGCCTTCAACACAAGTTTTTGACAGTTAGGTGATCGAACTAGAAAGGTAAGAAAATTATAATTTCGTTGTTCATACATAACATTGATAGATTATAGTCTGGAGTCTACCACTCATTAAACATTTTGATAAGTCATGCCAATATATATGGGATTCGACTTGTTTGACTACACTGTATAGGTTCATGTGCAAAGTCGTTTTAGTAGGAGTACATAGTATGATAGAATGCATATTTGATCAAATTGTATAGTCGTTGTATACTGTGGAGCAGGTCCTTGGTTCGAGGAGCGCAAGGGTGAACCTGCAATGTTAGCACTCCAACGCGGAAGTCAGTAAAAGAATGAAGAGTAAATGTGAGTAATAATTCAGAGAGTAACTCACATTTCACGTGAAATGTTTTATATATGAGGGACAATTATAGACGTCTCATGCTTCCAAACATGGAACGCGAGAGGTAGTACGATGATATCTAACAGTAAGCAGCAATCCATGGTGTGGGTCTAATGTAAATCTCTAAGTAAGGTTGCATTGTACCTTCAACACCTTAGTGAAATAATTTGGAATGATGACTAGGTCTCCCCATTTTTTACATGTATTGACACAAAACTGTATGTTTACTTCAAGTTTAGGGGTTTTCATGTATGATATTAATTTCTCCTATCAATCATGCAATACTTACACATCCATATGCATTAGGGTAAATTTAAATTTATTAATGCAGTGTATTACATGCATATTAATTTTTAACATATAAATTAAATGAATTTCATTTTCTTTTTACGCTAGATGAGATTGCTAAAGAATGGAGGTCATATCTTCATTATGTGTCATGTGACTTTGAAGATAACTTGATTTGGAGGGCAATAATATCTTTGATTTATTTCTTTATTACTCAAATGCATCGAATAGATAGGATCAAACTTCAATTTGGCTACAAACAACAAATGTCTGATCCACCTAGATGCCTACGAGAACATCATGAGATGACCATGATCAAGTCATGACAACACAGTTAAGCCAGGTTGAACAAAAAGTAGCAACATGAGTGGAAGAGAAGAGACCATTGGATATTGAAAGTCATATTATGATATGGTGAGGTAAAGCCAAACCTATAATACATGACTTGGTTTAACTCAATTTCATTTACTTACATCGTTCTCACACAATTTCTAAATGACTATGTCAACGTGGTTCTACTTCCATTCAGCAATATATCACACCCTTTCCTCAACAAGAGGCACAAGCATACCCAACTTAATTTCCATCCAAACTTAACTACCTCCAACAACCTATATCCAAACACATACTTCCAACCAAACGAAACTCAATAATATTATAACCAACAAAGTCTACAACCATCAACATACACCAATAACAAACACCCTTACCACTACACCCAAACTACACAACAACAAGATTTCTATATCATCTCGTGTCAACAAACTATTCCTTACATCCCAATCCATAAAACAAACTACGTATACCACACACTGCAACAACAAACCTCATTTCATCCACCTGTTCAATACACTTTGATCCCTCAACCAAACACCAATAACTTAAACTCCCGAACAATACAACTTAACTCTTAATTCTCCTAATACCCTACAATATCCACACGTAACAAATGATATATCCCTTCAATTGACCCACTTACCCAAGCATTGACACAACCAACAGAAACCCAATGCCAATAGAGAAAATAATTGACACAACCAACACAAACCCAAATATTACTACTTTTTTAATAGAGAAAATAATTTACAAATTTTTTAAAAGTATTTTTTATTAAAAAAGTATTATTTTATTGATTAAGTATTATAATTTAGTATCTAAAAATAGTATATTACCGATTGGGTGAAGGCCCCAAAGGAAATAGTGTCTCATTCGCCCATTTATTTAAGAAATATATTTTATTAAAAAAAAATATAACTTTTTGGGACTTTGTTTTAATTTTAGGAATATTGGCATAAAAATTTCAAGAAATATTGATTATAATGAGTTCCACACTTAAAATGATTTCCCTTGCTTATTGGTGAGAGGTGTTTAGATTTTAGTTTTCAATTTTATTACCATTTCTTCCCAATTGAATTTCATATTGTATAAATTGAGCCCCTTCATTGAACTCAATCATATTGAATAAATGAACATCGTTCTCCCTCAATGTTTCTAGTAATCCTTCTTGTTTAATTAGTTTAACATGGTATCATCTGCCATTAAGATCCTAATTTTTGTGCTTTTACTCTCTGATATTTACTTTGTTGAGTCACAATGTCGCGTCCTCAACCTACTGATCCAATCTTGGATCAATCTACATTGTATTTTATCCACCCTAGTAATTGACCTACTTCTATATCAGTTTTTCCATATTTAATTGATTTAAATGATAATTTTAATGTTTTTAATTCTAAGTATGAGATATTTTAATGGATCATTTACCTCAAATTAGCAACATATTTTTCATGGTCATTCAACATGAGAGAGTAAGCCAATTCCATAATTCTATTGATGAATTCCAATTTCTGATGAGTATTGTTGACTATTAACAATTTGTATCTAGATTCAACTCTACTCCTGCTAAGCATAATGCTCGTGTTTTTATACCTTTTGTGGTAAAAAAAATTCATATTGTGGATAATTGTTTCAAGAATCATGGTGTTCCTCCTTACTACAAAAAAATTTCCAACTTTTGTCAGCAATACTATTTTTGATGAGAGAAATACCATATCTACCTCTACTATTGTTGATGTGAAGATTGGTTCCTTACCCATGACTCGAGATCAATATGAAGTTTTGCAGGAGTGCTTTTTCAAATCACTTTGGTTTAACCTCTACTATTGATCATCCATCAGTAGGTAAACATATGTGGATATATCAAATGGTTTTATTCTTATAATATGAACATTTCTATCGATGTTAAATTGCCAAATGGTCAATTCCTGGTTATTAAACATTCCACTGTGAATTTTTCAACTAGATTTAGTGTGTAAAATGTTCTATTCATATTTAAATTTTCTTTGAAACTCTTATCAGTCTCAAAATTGTGTGAATTTTCTAATTTTAATATCAATTTATGTGGCTCGCAATGTTTTATTCAAGACAAAACTTCACTAAGAATGATTAGTTCTGCTGAAAGAATATTAGGCTAGTAAAACTAAACTAGATAAGGGCGTGTATAACTCTAATACATATGTCTCAGCCATTACAATTTTGCCTAATAAAGCTCTTTTTCACTTTAGAATAGATTACTTATCTTATAGTAGAATGTCAATATTACATTTAATATTTTCCTTTATTCCAATTGATAATAAAGATGTTTGTGATGTATGTCAATATGCTAGACAAAGAAAACTACCTTATACTATTATCACTTATTGGGTTTTACACTCTTATGATATCATACATTTTGACCTTTGGAATCCTCTTGCTATTAAATATCTACATGATCATTCATATTTCTTAATTGTTGTATATGATTGTAGTATGTATACTTGGATTGCACTTATGAAAAATAAATCAGAAGCTAGGAAACATGTTTTGAATTTTAAAAAACTTATTGAAACTCAACATGGATCCAAAATCAAAGTCATTAGCTGAGATAAAAGTCATGAATTTAATATTCCTGAATTTTATGTCATTAATGGAATGATACATCGAACAAGTTGTATGGAATATCAACAACAAAATGGTAGAGTAGAGAGGAAGCATCAACACCTTTCAAAGATAGATATGGCATTTCTTTTCCAATCAAAACTTCTTCAAGGTTTTGATCATATTCTATTTTACATGTTACATTCATAATAAATACATTTTTTACTCATGTTCTTCAAAATCAATCCCCTAACTTACTTTTGCATAGTTAAATACCTAACAAGCATACACTTTAATTTTTTGATTTCTTAGCTTATGCTTCCACATTTCATGTTCACATAACAAAATTTGTACCTAGAGGTATAAAGTTTTTTATTGGGTTGCAAGAATAGTATGAAGGAAGTTATTCTATATGATGTCAATAGTCAATAAGTTTTTGTATCTAGAAATATTACACTCATGAACATATATTTATCTATTAAACTAAAGAAACCATGCCCACTTGGGAATATCATACCAATCTTAACATCAATCCTCAACGACCATTACCGACAGTTGTACTGTAATCCATCATTTTAATTCAACCACATGTTCCTAATACCACACATAATGATAACCATCTTGTTTTAAAGAATGATGTCCAACATCCACCATGTGATCAAACCATGGACCAAAATTTATCTACTAATGACAATATAACAAAAAAATAAACCTACTAAAATAAGGCACGCGCCAAGTTATCTCCCTGATTATATGTGCAATTATTCATCAATTTCAATAGACAATTTATCTTATGGTACTTCCTATTTTCTTTATCCTATTTCTTATTTTGATTCTCTTTCTAATTGGTTCAAATATCATCGTGTCTTCACTACATCTATCACAGACAACATAGAGCCTAAGAATCATAAGGAATCATGTATAGTTTTTGAATTGGATGCACTTAAAAAAAGATCACTGGCTCACTGGCTCAAAGATATAGTTTTTGAATTGGATGCACTTAAAAAAAATGGAACCTCGACCATCGTAAATCTACCTCCTCATGTGAAACCTATTAGCAGAAAAAGCATTTACAAGGTTAAACATAAGGTTGATGGACTTATAAAGAGATATAAGGCTAGGTTGGTAGCCAAAGGATACTATCAAATGGAAGGATTGATGGATTTCTGTAAAATATTCTCACCTGTGGAAAAACTCACAAGGGTCAGAACCATGCTTGTAACTGTTGCAATTCATAATCGATTCTTGCACCAACAAGATGACAACGACGTCTTCTTGCATGGAAAGTTGCATGAAGATTTATATATGACCATCTTTAAAGGTGTTCCTTATGCCATGCCTAACCAAGTTTGCAAATTCGTGACGAATTAAAGCAAGCTAGGAGAAAATGGTGTGAGAAATTGAATTCATTACTTGCTCAACAAGGTTACACTAAATCCACCTAAGATTATACTTTATTCACTTTCAAAACCATTGAAACCGTTAAAAATATTCTCTTATATGTAGATGATATTATAGTAGTTGGAAGTTACTTGCATGAGTTTGATAGAATTAAAGCCATACTTGATACAAGTTTCAACATACAAAGTTTAGGATTGCTCAAGTACTTCCTAGGTTTATAATTGGGAAATTCAAAGGAGAAATTTCTCTATCCTGAAGAAAGTATTACTTGGATCTATTACAAGAATCTAGTCTTCTCTCCAAACCAGCTGCAACCCACATGATCCTTCTATCAAACTTCACGTTAATGGTGAAAAACCTTTTGATGACATTTGATCTTACAGGAGATTAATTGATAGATTATTATAATTGAACATAACTAGGCCATATATTACTTTTGATATACAACAACTAAGTCAATTTCTCCATAATTTTACCATAATTCATTATCAAGTTGTCTGTAGAGGTCTAGTAGAGGTCTCATGTTCCAAAGGAATTCAAAATAATCATTATCCATTCAAATACATATTAGATTGGTTGTATTGATTCTAGAAAATCAACTTATGACTATTGCTTATTTCTAGGTTCTTCCTTATTTTTTGGTGTGTGCAAAGAAATAACAAAAAATTTCTCGATCTTCATCTGAAGGTGAATATTGGGCTTTATCATAAGCTACACGTGAATACTTTGGTTGACGTTTCTAATGAAGGGTCCTTTGATCACGTGTTCCAAACCTCATGTCCTATATTGTGACTTTCAAGAAAATCTCAAAGTATAGACAAAGAGTCTATAAAGATGTATATAGAATGTCACCCCTCATCTTACAAGTCAATTTTATAGGGATGAGTTAGACTTAACTCTAATTATAATAGTGACAGCTAAAGCATAATGCGCATTTTGCTTCCAATCTAGTTTGTCATGAGAAAACGATACATCTATAAACATCTATAAACAGTCAACCATCCTTCACGTGACAAGGTTCAACTAGGCTTTCTACGCTTAGGGGTGGCAAAACGGGCCGTGACTCGCCGGGCCAACCCGCGCACCCGCCAAAAAATGGCGGTTGGGTTGGGATTTTGGGTCCGCCGCTCGCCAAAGCCCGCCCCGCCAAAACCTGCCGCCAGTCATAGCCCGTTCCGCCAAAGTCCGCCGCCCGCCAAAGCCCACAGTTCCTCCAAAACTCACTCTTTTTTAGTTAATTCTAGTAATTCCAATTCTTGATGGTTTATTTTACACATTCATTTGTAAATATATGTAATATTTTTTAAAGTAAAATTTGTTAAAAAATCACTTTTATAAAAAAAAAAATTTTAAAAAGTTAAAAATTTAATTAAAAGGTAAAAAAAAACCTATTAATCTATTAAAAAAATGAAAACAATATATAAATAAATATAGGCGGGCAAGCCCGCCGCCCGCCAACTCGCTATCTTGGCGGGGCGGACATGATTTTTATGCCCATTTCACTTGGTGGGCATGCCCGTCCCGCTTGTTTTTTGGTGGGCTTTAGACAGGGCGGGGCGGGACGGGCGGCTTGTTTTGCTACCCCTAACTACGCTACTTTCCATCTCATCACAAGAGCAAATCGTAAAGTTCTTGACATAGGTTATACTTACTCCTAAGTTCAATAACTTTGTTTCCAACTTTGACATGATAAATATTTACCATGCTCAGGTTAAGGAGGACTGTTAAGATTTAAAATCTAATCAATCCTTAGTTAAGTTTAGTTAATTAATGGTTAGATGAATAACTAAACTAATAATAGTTAGTTGTTAGTTATAACTACTTTTTCATTAATAACATAAAAACAGAGGACACCATAAACAATGAATACAATATGATTGCATAAAATTCTTATAACCAATATGTTATAGTAAAATTCCAATAACTACAACAAAGGCATATCAATTAATTTATGAAATTGTCATTTTCTTCAATAAATATATTTCCATACCATGTCGGTTCTAGTCTCTATGTGAAGAATGAAGATCACTTTCCACGTTCTATCTCTTCATTTTCTTTAGCCTTTGTTTTTTGGTTTGAAAATAATAGAGAATTTGATTCCACCCGTGAATGCCTTAATTCTCATGTCGGGTACCAATATAAAGCCCCCTTCAATACATTCAGGGCCACATTCAGCTAAACAACAACATAGAGTCACGATATCTTTTTCTTTTACATCAAAACCACATTCCCCCATTTCTACACTTCTCTATATGTATTGTCCTATCAAACCTTTCAAAAAGGGTTAATACTAATACAATACAAAACGTCTACATTTCAATCTCAATTATTTATTCAAATTCAAATATTTTTAATGTAAGTCACACTCTTTAATCCTCACATGTCACATACTTGAAAAATTGTTGTGATTCATTGTGTAAGTTCAATTGTTTTTTATGTTTTTTTCTTTCTATGGCATAGATAGATTTGTGATGCTTAAGATTCTTATGATGTGTAGCTTTCTTCTTTTTTTACTATCTGTTGGTACTTTGTTCTTTACAGTTCTGATTCTAACTTATATATAGCCATAAATTCACATGCAATATCTTGTATATTGGTTAGTATTTTGATTTTTTTTTTTTAGAGATGCATGTGTTTGTTTCACCTCTTTCAAGGTAATAACTCATAAATGAAAGATGTCTTGTGACTACTATATGACAAAATATGATGACAAAAAAACTCATTTTCAATTTTTAGAATTATTATTAGATATTGATATTACGAATATAGAGAAAGATTGACTTGTTGATAAAACGTTGGTTCATATATCGAGAGGTTGTGAGTTGTGTTTTTTGAATCTTGAGATTTATCCTAATTCTAATGAGTCTCATCTATCCTAATGATTCAGATTCTAGTGAGTCTCGTATTGACTTTAATTTTAACATACACATTGTCATGTTATTAAGAAAATTGACCTAAAAAAGTGTCTAAAAACTTTCAATATTTCTTTGAAACACCTAGACTTTTGATCAACCAGAAATCAACACGTGTCAAACATATGCTTGTGAACTTTTTCCTTAGCCATCATATAATTATTATTTTTCGGTATAAATATTACTAACATTTTGCTTCAGAAATCTCTTACTAGACCAATTTGCTTTCAACATTCTGAAAATCACATCAAAATTCAAATTAATCTCCTTCATTTATCTTTGCAATATTAAAACTCTGATTTTAACCATTTTGAATTTTATTTTCACAGATATATAAATCATCTCTATGATTTAACATTGGTACAAAATTCATCATGAGTCATGTTCATTGGTTTTTTATCCTATGGATAACATTGATTCTTTTCATCCATAATGTGGAAGGAAGATACCATCATCACAAGAAACCAAAGAAAATTTCCCCTGCTCCAAGTGACCCTTCACCTCCTTCTCCTAGTGTTCCCTCTGATCCATATCCATTACCAAATGACCCTGGAGAATCTCCTTCAGACTGTATTTTCGATGTACGGTCGTTCGGAGCGGTCGGAGACGGTGAAGCCGACGACACGGCTGCATTTAGAGCAGCATGGAAAGCAGCTTGTGCAGTTGAATCAGGAGTTCTTTTCGCTCCCGAAAACTACTGTTTTAAAATCACTTCTACTATCTTTACAGGTCCATGCAAACCCGGACTAGTTTTCCAAGTAAGAATTCTTCCTAAATTTCCTTAGAAGTATAGCTACAATTGTGGTTGTGAATGCTTAAGAATCCTTCACATTGCGGCCGCAATTGCGGTTACAGACTGTCTCTAGTTTCGTAATTGCAATTTCGACCTAATACGCCTTATTTTCGGTAGTTTTATCGCAATATAAAATTACTACGAATTTTTCAATACATAATTAACCAACAAGTTTAAAATATATACAGATTGATGGAACTTTGATGGCACCAGATGGACCAGAATGTTGGCCTGAGGCAGATAGTAAAAATCAATGGCTTGTATTTTATAGACTTGATCAAATGACTCTAAACGGAACCGGAATAATCGAAGGCAACGGAGAAAAATGGTGGAATCTTCCTTGCAAACCTCACCGGGTAATACTAAGTACTAACAAACATTGACGCAATTATTTTTGTATTTTCAAATTCAGACTTAAATCAACAGCTTACACTCATTTAACTCATCTGGACACGAGCTCCTTAAAGTTACATTTTATTAAGTAAATTATAGTAATAATTTTTTTGACATTTCAGGCTCCTAGTGGAAAAACTATTTCAGGACCATGTGATAGCCCTACAGTAAGTAAACTAATCAGAATTTATCCTCAAAAATTAATAACATTAGAAGTCTCATTGATTATGTCTCTTTTTGTGTATAGATGATAAGGTTTTTCATGAGCTCAAATTTGGTGTTAAGTGGGCTGAAAATACAAAACAGTCCTCAATTCCATGTGAAATTTGATGGTTGTGAAGGTGTATTAATTGATCAATTGTCCATTTCTGCACCAAAACTTAGTCCCAATACTGATGGAATTCACTTGGGAAACACAAAGGAAGTTGGAATTTATAATTCCATGATAAGCAATGGTAAAAAAAAATTAACATTGTTTAACTTTCGCAATATAGAAATTTTATTATATTGTTTTTATTTTTTTTATTTATTTATTAATTTAGAAAATGTTACATTTTTTAATAGGTGATGATTGCATTTCAATTGGTCCTGGTTGTTCAAATGTGAATGTAGATGGTGTAACTTGTGCTCCTACCCACGGAATTAGGTATGTCACATAGTTTCTGTTATTTTAGTTAAAATGGTTTTTAACTAACAATTAATTATGGTTAATAAAAAACAAATTTAGTTGATGGTTTTTTCATATATTATGTACCTATTTTTGTGTGGTCCAAGAACCATTTCAAAAGCCAAAAACAAATGAAAAGTGACTTTAACTTATAGCGTGAGTGTAATAACTCTTGTGTCTCATAAGATAACATTTTATATTCAAGAAAAATAAATAAATAATGAAAAAATTGTTTTTGAAATTTAAACCTTTCTAAGTTCAAATGATCACAGGATTTATTTTCTTCTTTTAGATTTTTTAATGTGACTTCATTACCTTTATGGTTAGAAGTTTCAAACTTCCGATCATAAATATGACACTAGTCAGATTAGTCAGAGCCGTCGCAAATTTTTAGAGGATCTGTGTAGGTTAATCGTAGTTTTAATCAAAACAAATCAAATAGATGTTCTATCAAATAAGATTTAATCATGATAATGTTTTTTGACACCCTATTTAATCACAATTTAAGTGTAAAGACGGTCCTGACAATAGTAATCCGGATCATTTCAACGGTATTGTATGATGTATTGTTGTAATGCGGCCGCTTGTAACAGACTAACAACCGTGTTCATTTTTGCGATTTCAACAGCATTGGAAGCCTTGGAGTACACAATTCGCACGCATGTGTTTCAAACCTAACCGTTCGAAATTCAATCATAAAAGAATCGGACAATGGACTAAGAATCAAAACATGGCAAGGAGGTACAGGATCAGTAACAGGTTTAACATTTGACAACATACAAATGGAGAATGTGAGAAACTGCATCAACATAGACCAATTCTACTGCTTATCGAAAGAGTGTATGAATCAAACATCGGCGATTTACGTAAACAACATATCCTACAGAAAAATAAAGGGAACTTATGATGTTAGAACACCTCCTATTCACTTTGCTTGTAGTGACACTGTTGCTTGCACAAACATAACTCTCTCTGAGATTGAACTTTTGCCTTATGAAGGTGAATTGGTTGATGACCCTTTTTGTTGGAATGCTTATGGAAGACAAGAGACCTTGACTATTCCTCCACTTGATTGTTTGAGGGAAGGTGAGCCTGAAACCGTTGTCGAGCGGTCTGATTATGAATGCAGTAGTTAAGATGTTATGGAGGATATATCATATCATAGATTCATATGTATCTATATATAGTACATGTATAGAGACATTTGGTTTATTGTGTTTGTGGTTTTGTATTGTGTATGTAACTTAGGATTTCTCACTGTTTGAGGTATGAGATATAGAATTTAAGTCTAGTTTTAGGGACTTATATTGTAATAGGCTTCAGAATCAGTTGATTATGAAATAGGAAATATGGTTTCAGGTTCAATGGTAGTGGATGAATTGAAATCAGTGTGTGTAGGTTGTGCAGAAGCAGAATGATAATCCTATGCTTAAAAATAAAACATATTGGTAGTTGATTTATGAAAAGTTACATGTTTAGAGAGAAAGGTTTCTTTACAATTCAAGTCAAATAAAACATATTGTAATCTTTTGTACCCATTTGAAAGCTTAAAAATATGTGTTTCCTAGATGGAAGAATTTGGGTTGAGGTTACCTCAGCTCTATAAAATCGACTTTTAACTTAGAGAATTGTCTCTACATATTGTTATATATTGTCTGATGTAAAACTTTTTAAACACTCTTTCAGATGCAATATTAGATGTGTGATATAAATTGCGGATGATTTGATAGTGAAAATTTGATCGTAGATGATCAAACGAATCTTAAACGAGGCTTTAATATCATCTTAAAATTTGGATTGAACATAACTCAACTTTTAAAATTGATTTATAAGGTGAGGATTGTCCCACTTATATATATATATATATATATATATATATATATATATATATATATATATATATATATATATATATATATATATATGTTCAGACCATATAAAAATGATTTTATTTACACGGCTCAAAAGATTTAAATTTATATTTATTTAAATAAGTTAATTATAGTATTGTAAATTACAATTTTGAAAAATATTGAAATGTTTTTCTACAAGGTGTAACGAGTTCTTAATTTTGGAGTTTTGCTTTTGCTTAAACATTTAAGCGTTGTCATTGTAGTTTATTTTGTTCTTCTTCTGCCTTGATAGTAGTTTATTTTGTTTGTCCGTCTTAATTGTGGAATCTTTTGAATCTTAAAACATTATTATAATTTATATGTCACTCCAACTTAACCGTATATATTTTTCTTTTTATTTATCATTAATTCGTATTGTTGTTAAAAAAATATTTACTTTTTTTTATAAGCAAAATGAATTAATAATGAGTACAAGGGGTACTCAACCCATTACACACTTGCAGTCGAAAAACAATCAAAGGGAGCATGAATCCAATTGTACCAAAGTGGACAATTGCTCTTCACTTTCCCCATAGACAGCCAAGACCAAGAAGCAAACTTAATGTAGTATAGAATATCATCTAAAACACAAGGAATTCCTCTAAAAATAGCATTATTCCTGGCTATCCACATAGACCATACAGAAGCCATCCAAAACATTGCTAGAATCTGCTTCTGCTTCTTCTTTTTTAAGCTTCTATGCTGAAATTTGCAGAATTTTTCAAAATGATCTCCACCCACCAAGCCATCCAAGTCATTCATTCCTAACCACAATGTTACATTCCTCCACACATTCCTTGACATAATGCAGAAAAACAACAGATGATCTCGATTTTCATCAGCAGAGTTACACACTATGCATACCTTGTCGGCTTCATTACGAATAATGTTTCTCTTTGCCAATTGATCTTTCGTGGCAAGCCTGTTAAGCATTGTGCGCCATCCAAAAATTTTGATTTTTGAAGGAATGTTGGACTGCCACATAACTTTCAGCACCGAAATAGATTGCACGTCCATAATATCTTCCTCGTCTCGGTTTCGAAGAGAATTGTAGCAGCTTTTTACAGAAAAAACACCATTATGATTTGGCCACCAAACAAAGGCATCCGCAGAATCAATCGATGGTGTGTGGTCTGTTAAAAGTTCTATCAAATCGAAAGCTTCCTCCATCGCCGTTGGACTGTCTAGAAGATCCTCAGAAGTAGAGTGGAAATCCCATTCCCAAGTCTGATCCGACCAGCTTCCCATGTCTTCAACCTTACCAAAAGGCAGCCTTGAAGCACCAAAAATCGAAGGAAAGATATCTTTTAAAGAGGAGCCTCCTATCCACCTATTGAACCAAAACAGTATAGAATCTCCTTTGCCAAGACTACAATTTACGTTACCTGCAAAACAATCAGAAAGGTTAGTTTTCACATTGCTAATACTTAGCAAATCTTTCCACCAAGTTGACGCTTTTCTATTCATCTTAGTTTCAAACCCCAGCATAACAGATTGGGTGACGTCTCCATATCTCGCGCACAGGATGTCTTTCCACATCGAACCTTCCTAAAAAATGATACGCCACTTCCATTTGCATAACAGAGCTTTGTTAAAAGTTCCAATGTGCTTTATACCCAGCCCCCCCTCCTCCTTCGGCCTGCATATATTATCCCAGCTCACCCAGTTAATACATTTCTTATCTTCTTTTCCACTCCACAGAAACCTGCTTTGTATACGAATGATCTCCTTTACGACTTTTACCGGAGCTTTATAGAAAGACATGGTGTAGATTGGAATGCTAGACAAAACAGAATTAATCAGTAAAGCTCTTCCTCCAGCTGAGAGAAAACGTGCGTTCCAAGTGGTCAGTTTCTGTTTTAGACTTTGGATAACCGGATTCCATGAATCGCATCTCCTCGGATTCGAACCAACCAATATACCCAAGAATTTGAAGGGTAAAACGTCCCTGCAACAACAAAGAAATTGAGACGCTCTAATCATAAAATCCTCCTCTAAGTTTACTCCATAGATTTTGCTCTTAAAAAAATTCACTTTCAATCCCGAAATAAGCTCGAAACCCCTGAAAATAGTCTTGATGCTTCTAATGTTATTCCATTTTCCGCTCCCCACAATGACCGTGTCATCCGCGAACTGCAGAATTTTGATTTCAGTGTTTGCATTTATTTTGTAACCTTCAAGAACTCCCACTTCAGCTGCTTTCCTCACTAAGCATGAAAGGATTTCCGCTACTAATGTAAACAGAAAAGGTGACAAGGGGTCGCCCTGTCTCAACCCTCTCTCTGCCCAAAAGTCTTGTGTCGGGCAGCCATTCACTAAAATAGATAAGGAACTTTTGAAAATGCAGGCTTCCATCCACGCGCACCATGAAGCTTGAAAACCGAATTTTAGGAACAAACTTCTCAAGAAATCCCAATTTACACAATCATATGCCTGTTGGAAATCAGCCTTGAAAATAAAACATTCATTCTTCTCCTTTTTAGCATGATCAATAATTTCGTTAACCGCTAGTTTCAATGTAGTTTTAAAAAATTAAAAGTGAAATTTGAGATATTTAAAAGATGAGAAACATATTTAATTATATTATTTATATATATATATTTTATTTAAACTTCATAATAATAAAAAAAAATTAGGAGCTGCATAACGCACGCCACTTTCTTGTCTTCTTTTCTGGTTCTAGTGGTCTCTCTGCGGCGGACTCAGAAAAATTGATATCACAATCAGGTGATTGCCCATGATCCCAACCCATAAATCCTATAATGGGGTTCATCTATCTTCTCTATTTGACCATTTTTCATTTTTGCCTAGGAAGTGTTCGATGAATTGTCTCTGTGAAGTTTCTTATTTTCAGTTTTTGTTTTGCAGGGTAAATAGTTTCAGAAATGCCGACTCTTCAAACTTCACTGCCTCCTGAACTCGCTAACAATGCCATTAGGGTAATATAAAACTTCTTTCTGATCAATTCAATGGAAGAATTTTACTTGATTTAAGTTTGAAAATATATATATTTTTTAAAATATTTTTGTATGTTTTGTTTTTAGCTTTACCGTGAATGTCTACGAAGAGCTAAATATATTGGTCACCGGGTAAGTGATTCTTTCTTCTGTCACTCAGTTAGCTTCATGGTGTTTGTTGCTGCCGCCATAGTTTAAACACAGATGAGATATTTGTTATCTCTGTCACCCACCAAAAATATACAATATATGTTAATAACTTTGCAATGAATAGATTTCTTGTTTTCCATAGTGAGTTTGTTTGCCAATGAGTTTTTGTTTACAATTGGTGTAAGTTCTAAAGACATGTAGTTGAAATCCAGATTATTATAATTAGATGTTGAGATTTAGCTAGCATGGTGGACTTACTCGGTTAGAATTTCCGCCTTCATTGCGGTCCACCCCTAGTCGCATAAATTGCGGCATTTGACTCGTCTTAATTGCAGCCTCCAACACCCTATGATGCATAGGCACGTGTATGGTACCCGTGCGGGTACTGATAGTTGTACGGGATATGGAATTTAAAAAATAAAATAAAAGTACGAGTACAATGATAAAAAATACTAAGAGTTTTCTATAAAATGTATGAGTAGAGAACTAAATTGTTAGGTTCACAACAAAACATCACTATAAAAGTTTAAAAAATAAAAAAGTAATGTTAAGATACAATAACGAAGAAATTAAAATACATAAATATACTATGTTGATATTTGAGAAAACCACTAATTTCAAAATTCAATAATGAGAAAATAGTACCACGAGTACTTTACGTGTACCCGGTACCGGTACTTTACCATTTTAGAAGTACCCATGCTTCAGAGTCAACACCTTCATTGTGTTGGGTTTGAAGGGGTGAATTTAGTCCCATATGCTTAAGGATATGGCTTGTGTTGTGTTTTGAGGAGCGTGAGGGTGTGTGTTAGAATTTACGCCTTCAATGCGGTCCACCCCTAATTGCCTAAATTGCGGCATTTGCCTCGCCTTCATTGCAGCCTCCAACACCTTCATTGTGTTGGGTTTGAAGGGGTGAATTTCGCTTAGAGATATGACTTTTTGTGTTTATAAGTGGGGCTAATCCCCATCTTTCAAATCAGTTTTGTAAGGTTGTGTTAGGCTCAATCACACATTCTAAGATACTTTGATCCTTTGGCTACACAACATCATTTACTTGCTGATTGTTTGGTTTAAAGAGGGGATGCAAGGGTAGGAATTTCAATGGAGGGGGAGGAGAGGGAAGTAAAAGGATAAAGCATTAACACTGTTTCCTACGTTATGTGCATGCTGTTCTCCTATCACAGTTCGTGACCACCATTCTAAAAGAAGTTAAGTTCATGGGTTTCACTGTCAAGCCATGACTTCTTGCTGGAGATATTGTCAATAAGTGGATTCATTAAGTTGTCGGTGGTGGGATCTGACTAACGTTTATTGAGGGGTCTCTATTTGGGGACATTGTTGGCGATGTCATTCATCAATTTGTGTACGAGGATCTAAGAGTATGGAAGATTGGAATGATTTCTTTCTAGCATTCTTATTTACGCCATTATTGATGTTGATTCTGTCTGTTTGGTGCGGCTACTGCTGGTGTTGATATCGGGGGAGTTGGTTATGAGATCGGTGGTTATAGTAACTAGCAATTCATTGAAAAGAAATGAGGGAGGCAATTGTTATACCACCATTTGTGACAATGATCCTTTGACACCCGTTTATTACCTCAAGGTTCTCATAGAATATGGATCTATTTTAAATTCTTCTCATTTTGTTCGGTAGGATTTTCATGTGGTTTTCAAATGAGACTGCCAATAGCAGCTAGCTTGTAGAAGGCTTCTGTGACTTGGAAGTTGGAAGAGTGGAATATGAACAACCCAAGCGCTGAAAAAGTTTTTGTTAAAAGTAGGAATGCACAAAGGACGTGAGTGAACGGAAAACACCATGCACCCTTCCTTGTCAGTGCCGCAGAAAAAACCTTTTGGAAGAACATGTGTTGTAGAACTTTTTGAATTAATATTAGGATACACATGTAAAACGGTGATATGAAAATAGTAGGAACAGAAGGAAGGAAACTCTGTCTAAGTTTAGTTAAACAATTGTCCCTTTCTATGCTTATTACACTCTTCATGTATGATCATGGTGCACATTTTAACTCATTTACTCTCCCTGGAGAGGGCGTCCGGAATTCGGGAACGGGGAGTTCTAGCTTCTCTTCTCTCCAAATTCTTAATCAATCATGTATGATCATGGTGCACAACTTAATTTATTTGGGGGGTGGGGTAAAATTTTGAGAGGGAGATTCTACCACGTGTCTTCTCCAATTTCTAAATCTATGACTTCCTTTAAAGTCATTTTCTTCCTTGTTCCACTCCAACAAAATATCTAGTTAAATAACTGTCCTTTTCTATGCTTGTTACACTCTTCATGTGTGATAAAACTAAGATCTGTGCGCTTTCTTTCTGTTTCAGCAAAATAACACACCGCTCCTTGTTGAAATGGTGAGACAACAGTTTAAGAAAAACATGCATGAGACAGATCCCGATAAGATTCAAAAGTTCAAGGATGAGTAAGTTTGTGTTCTAATATATATTGCATTTACATCGTGTATGTTTTCTAGATTCCTAGTCTGTTCCCATTTCTTCTTTGGTTCTCTTTTCCCTTCAATAGATGCAATACAAATGCATTTCCGATGTTTCCATGCAAAATAACAGGAAATTTGTATTTAGTTACTTATGATTCGGTTGGTTACTACAAGCAGAAAATGATATTTTTCTTTTCCTTTCCATTGTTTTGCAGTGCTGCAAGGGGACTTATAAATCACATACTGTACGAGTCAGAGAAAATTACAGGTCGTAAATTCAGCAAGAGTCCTCCTAAAGAAGCTTAATTCGTTTAATCCTAGATAATTCAGTTTGTTCATCAGTGCTGGGTTTGGCAGATCAATCATATAGAATTTACCTTCCTAGGTTCTTATGATGGTTATATTTAACTGTTGAAATAAACAAGATTTTCAAAATTGCTCAATTGTTTTCTCTATCTGCCACTCTATTTCAAATCAATTGCTCAAAGTTTGTTGAAACTATTTTATAGTTTCTGCCTAATGATTCAGTGTCTCATTTACTCAACATTTGGAAAATAATCGTTCCTAAACCATGCCTTATTATGGTTGGTTCTTTTGACGTTTGTACAAGTGTAGCGCTAGTAAACCTGGCAATAGCAGTGATCAATTTTATTGTTTTTGATTTGTCTTTTTGTTTACATTGAGAAGCTTAATATATTGAAGCATAAATGCGATTAAAGACGTCATGGTTGAGGTTGAGGGCTGTATACTTTATCTGGGAACTATAGACTTTGAAATAAGCTCTTTGGACGGTGTTACAATGGAACTCATCACATTTGGACTGCAAGTTCGTTTAACCTCTCCACGGCTTCTAGTGATAATCCCATCGAGAAGCCCTCCATCTGCAAAGGAACCCGTCCTGTTCAATTCTCCTTCCTGCACAAACCAACAAACAAGAATAACTTAAGATTTGGATTGGCCTCAAGCCGGCTTTGCTAGAAACAAGAGAAAAACAGGTTTAGTTCACATATCGTTCCTAAAATAGCTAGTTTGAGTTATTGATATCAGTGTCATTACTCTTTCATGCAATTTCATGACATGTTTATATATAGTTTGAACACCTTCCTCCATTTCTTTTCGGCCAAGAAACCCTTAATATGTAGACAAATAAGGTGATGTTTGACGACTTACAGCAGATAGGTCGAATGGTAATGCTGGAACTTCATATTCTGCAGCATCTAAATCTTGAAGGTGTGCCCCTTCGAAGAACTTGGGCAGTATGTACTGTCTTACAGGAACGAGAAGCATTATCATCAATGGGAACAGAACACCGGCAATTGGAATCCAAGTGATACCAAAACAAACAAGCAAATATACAGCCTGGAAGAATGTAAATGCTGCAATTATCTTGAAAGGTACAGTTTCCGCATAAGTTGCATGGCATTCCTCCATAGCCCTAAAAAACCGAAAGTTAGTGAGTTACTCAACAATTTTTTTGAAATAACGGAAAAATGGAGACACGAAATGTTGTGAAAGCGAATACTTGTGTCTTTTGCTCGACGCTGTGAAAATGAATAAAATTCGTTCCCAAAACTGGTTGCCAGGTAAGTTTTCAATGGCCATGAAAGCGAAATATCCCCACAGTACAGAAGTTGGAATCATTTTCAGGACAGGCATAGCTGCTACACATCCTCCTACCATTAAAGATTGAAGCAAGTTGCTTACTCGTTGTTCTTTAACCTCAATAGGCAATAATTCATCAATTTCTTTCTCAACGTCAAATGTTGACTCATCGACCGCACTATTTATACTTCTCATACTCGATGCCAGTTGAATAGTTGATTCTTTCAACTGTTTTAGTCCCTGTCAAAACAAACTCAGGCAAGGTTGGATGATATATTACATGACAAATTTATTTTTTGCGTCTTTCCTAGATTTGCGACTGTTAAAAACATAAAGCAGAACTTAGAAATCATGTTCCGAGAAACTGTTGTCAGCTACAACTAGGTTTATGTATTACTAGTGAAGGGGGGAGAAGAGGGGTGATAAAAAGACTACATCATACATACCATTGAGGAAGGTTCCTGGTGAGTTAGGGGAGTTTGCATCTGCCAATAAGCACTCTGCATACTTCCATATACTTGTCCTAAGTTTTCTTGCTTTCTCATACAACTTCGAGCTGTTGCAACAAGTTTGGTTTTAAGTAACTGCAAATCACCAAAAATATAAGAGTGGATCGTTTCACTATACAGGTAATCATTATATATTACATTTCCACTTTCTGTTTTGAAGTTCTAGGCTTACCAAAGTTTGAGGTAATGGAAATGCATTAGCAACATTTATCAGTCTAAGTTATAGAACAAGATGACAACAACGATCCCCAAGCTTTGTCCCATTAAGTAGGATTGGCTCCATAATATCCTTTCAAAACAATGTTTCAATTTGATAATTTCACTTTTTTTTTTAATAGTTTTTCTTATAGTTTTATTTATGTCTTTCTCTATTTTTAGTTGTTTGACTTCTTTCTATTTGATTTACTGTCTTTCTCTACATGTCCAAACAACTCTAAACGTATTTTTCATCATCTTTTCTACTATAGGTGATATCTCAACATATTCTCTAATATTTTTGTTTATAGTCTTATTTCGTATAGTCTTACCACACCTTCAATACACCCTTATCATCTCTGAAAAACTTATTTTATTCTCACGTAGTTCTTATCCGCCTAACAATGTGTTAGGTATACCATCTCAAATTTTACTATTGTCTAATAAAAAAATTTCTTTAACTTGAGCAATATTTTGTGTCACATAAAACCCTGAGGTCATCCTCTATTTCAACCACCCGGCATGAATTTGATAGTTTACACCTCTTTCTATTTCTCCAACTGCATTACTATTATTCATCATTTTCAATGTTTCTTTTACCTCATGTTTTTGAATCCGATGATAATAATTATAGTTTCAATCATCTTCTTGGATGTCTAGTCTATTAGAGTTTGGTGAGATCACATCCTTCATTAAACAAACGGTAGAAATACATCTGCCATATAACCTTCATATTCATTTCATGAACCAAAACTTTACTTTCTACATCTTTGACACATTTCACTTGATCCAAATCTTTTTGTATTTCTTTCTCTTTCCTTAACAAACTTATATATAAATTTTTCTCTCCTTTTGGTTCTCAATATTAGTATAATACGTCAAAATCTTGAGTTATTGTTTCACTCACCGTCTTCTTGGTCTCTTTCTTATCTTTCATATACGTTTCCCAAGTTTTGACACCTAGACCATTTTTTTAAAACATTCATTTTCTTACTTTAACTTTAATCTTAACAATTTTGTTCCATCACCAGAATTCTTTACCCTTGGACCGAAAAACTCTTGATTCTCGAAATGTCTCCTTACCTACTTTTTTAATCTCTAGCGACATCTTGTTTGACATATCATTTACGCTTCTTTGTGGCTTTCCGAAACCCCCTCCAAGATCTTGTGTTTAAACTCCTTTATTTTTCAACCTTCAAATACTACCACATGATTCATTGAGTTCTCATGTGATTTATTCTCTTCACTCTCCTCTTGAGTCTAATATCCATAACCAATACCTTATATTGAATAGTCAAACACTCTCTAGATATAACTTTGCATTTCAAGCAAATATTCCTATCTCACTTTTTAATGAAAAAATATTTATTTGAGAATATGTTACCCTACTCTTAGATATGATATGATGCTTATATCTTTTTCTAAGACATGCATTAGTTGTAATAAGATCAAAAGTCGATGAAAAATGTAGTAAAGATTTACCCTCCCCATTTATCTACTTGAGACTATAACCTCATACATGTTCTCAAAGTCTCTAACTATGCTCCAAACATGTCATGTCCATTAAGATTCCTTCCTAAAAAACCTTCTTACTTTGGCTATATCTGAAAATAAGTCTCTTAAATCCTCCTAAATTTTATTTTAAGGTGTTCTGTTAACCCAATTTAAAGTGCGTAATTATTAATAACATTAAAAGTGTTTAGTTTCACTATATATATTTCAGGACTATGGTCTGACTTCCTACTCTTTATCATCCAATTTTTATCTACAATAATTCACACCTCATTTTTTTATGTAACTTTTTCGGTGTATCAGAGTTTAAATTCTGAAGTGTGCAGTTCTTTCGCCTTTTCACTTGTCCACTTAGTTTAAATCCTACTCTCATGAACTGATTTTATCCACACCCGTTTACGAAAATGTAGGGACCTTTACTTATCTTATACTGCATCTAGGCGGCAATACAGCGATCATTGTTCATTTGATCCGGTACTTGAGTCATATACCACCTTGTCGGAAAATGACCTAGCATTCACATTATTATGCATTTGATTCATGTCATAGAAATTCAATAACAAAGATTTAGCTGGCTATAGACTGTCTAACACATCCCTATTCTTAACCTCATTTGAGATTGACTATGCATAGCAAAGCTTACCTTAAAAGGGTTTAAGCTATAAAACACATAAAGAAAAATTACTTTAATATGTATACCTGATGCTTCAATGTAGCTAAACTTTTGGTATGCATTGGAGATTGTGGAATAACCCCATTTGATGGGGGAATTCCAATTAGACCACATAATATAACCTGTCATTCAACATATCAAACATTAAAAAATTAGGGATCAAGTTCACTTCATGGACAGATCAAGAAACCATATTCTTACAACAATTGCATTAGTCAAAAGGCAAAGAACCAAAGGATCAAATAAGGCATAAAGGGATGGATCATGTACCATGAATCCCAAAAGAAGTAAATCATAATGGAATGAAGGAGGCTTTCTCAAATTGAACTCTTTCTGCTGAGAAAGCTGAGATGCTATACTATGGTCAAAATAGTAAAGCACAGCAATCATTGTTGCTGGAATAAATGCTCCAATAATATAGAAAACTGGCACATTCAGCATTTCCTTTATGACAGTCCAGTTCTTATATGCACCATGGGACCATGGATTCGGACTCAAGAGTCTCCTAGGGATTCCGGTTGGAATATTTGCAGCTGGTATGTAAGAAACAGCAGTCCATAACAGAACCATCATCGGGACACCGTAATCCGCTACAAGACCTCGTAAACATCCTGCAATAAGAAGAAAATAAATCTATAAACTATTGAAACATAAGTGAAAACTTGGTTCCAAGATGAGTTAAGAATCTAAAATTTCACAAAAGTCTTACCTGATCCATATCGCCAAGACCTTGCTTTACGGCTTCTCGATGCTGTAAGCAGAAACCCAAAGGACAGAATCAAAGCAAACATGCCGTATCCAAATCTCCAAGAAGATTGAAATTCCGTTGATGCACGGTTTGATCTCTCAGGTATATGAAACTCGTGAATTAGTCCCTGTCAAATGCAATCAGGGAACATCTATATCAGATATTATATCATGTCCGGTGTCTATGTCTGGTCCGTTCTTCATAGTAGAGGACAAAAGATGTAGAAAGACGTATCTTACTTTAATAGCCTCTTGCATGAAGAGCATTGCGATAAGAAGGCCAAAAAGTTCACCAGCGACTCGAGTGAACCTGTTGATGAAGGAGCAAGCCCCTAAGATAGCCAATAGAAACAATAAGAGGGCTGTCCACATGCATACCCTGCCAATGAAAAAGTCTTTCAGAAGAACCCGAGTTCAATAATTACTGACTACACTTAACTTATCTTCTAGCCAAAACTACGGATTACTAGAGCCTCATTCTCCGAGAATTCGAAAGTTAAGATGTAAAAGTAATTTATATATCTTAATTAAGAAAACGATACCATCCAGTCCAAGCTAGGAAGAGCTTCGAACCCAAATCCGGTCTATTTTTAGCAAACTTGAACAAGAATGTATACATGATTACTGTCGGTTCCGCTACGCCAAGAATTAACAAAGGCTGGCCTCCAATAATCGAGTGTATAATTCCACATATTGTAGTTGATGCTAATGTTTGCACAGAAGTGAGTATCCCATCTAGAAAATCGTTCGAACACAGAAAATCAAATTGAAGATATTCTAAAATGATTCCATGCATGGATGAAATTTATAACGTACCTGTATCTCTTTCCAATTGTTCTCCAAACGAAATAGCCGGAATCGCTGATGCAAAAAATATATATGTGGTAGGGGCTAGTATCCTAAGAAATAACAATTTGGAGTTAACATTATGATCGAAATAAGAAGTATGAAGTTATTAGAAACTTGTTAAAATTATAGTAATCTTCGATCTTCATCAAATAAGTGCTTTTGTAGTATAATATGTACCTGAAACCTGCAGTGAGACCACCAATCCAATCTTGCTTGTAACACATTAGTCTCTTTTGAAGATCATTTTTAATTCCGCGAAATGGAACAAATGTCTCTTCCATGATTTCTCAACCAGAAGTTATTGCCAAAAAAAACTACTACACTCTTATGGTAAAACAAGCAAGCAAATAGACACCATTATGGCTTATAAAACTACTTATTTTATGCAAATAAAGTTATAAACCTCTTCAATAGAATCTCAATGACATTGACAAAGAGTGTTAGTGTTACTTCATCTTGTGTAATGAAATTTAATACATGCTCACAAGGAATAGAAAAAATGTAGTACAAAGAAGGCTAGAAAAGAGGTCATGACAATGTTTTAATGGTTTTGATGAAACTAATTGTTGAATTTTAAGCCATATATATACTAGAAGAAAATGAGATGTGTACTCTCTAACCAGAATATATAGTACTTTACAATTATTTTTAAAATACGGTTACAAAAATATGTGACAATATGAATTGTTGTATTAGTGTATATTTGGTTTCATGTTTGGAGTCTCTAAAATTGATTCTGAATATATAGAATTGATTTTAACATATAGAATTGATTTAAACATGTTTAGTCATGGTTTTAAATTGCAATTGCAATCCCGGAGGTTGCGGTTGCAAGGAGTGCGATGTCAATGCCGCGTGAATTTTGATCAAGAGGAGTTCTAAATACAATGTTATAAAACAATCAATGTTTAGATTTTTTTTATTACCTCAAAAGTCAATTGAGTTTTGAGATTACGAAATTAAGAATTTTGATGAAAATACTTGAAGAAAGGAAGACAAAATTGTTCAAAGGAATTTCTAATGCGGTCGAATATGTGATTTTAAAATCACAATGAAATTGCGGCCTGATGTGGTTGCAGAGGCTCCTGCATCAACAATATTGAAGTCACATTTGTAGTTGCGAACTGCAAGTTAAAACCATGTGTTTGATTATTTTTTAGTAGAAAAGATTATTAGTTTCAAAACTGATTCTAATTGAAGTCATAATTTGTAACTTTTGAACATAAATTTGTACACTAAAATTTACCGTTCCATTCATTTTTTCAGCAATTTATCGCTACATAAACCACTTTCAAATCACTTTATATCAGGGTGTGATGTTTGGTCTTTTTTTTTTTGACACAATTTGTTTAAAAAAGAATCTCACTCAATTTGTAGATATTTCAATAGTAATGGTATGGTTTGACAGTACCATGTATATAATGAGCAACTTATACAATCATATCTAGAAAATAAATTATTGTAATTATTTGTGGTTAAGAACCCTAATGTTTTGGATCAATTTAATAAATCCACATGCTTCTAACACTGTTTATGCATCAAGTTCTTTTGATGCAAACAGGAACAATCACAATCACAATCACAACTTGAAAAATAAGTAGGAAAATGTCTTGAATATACCATCAAGTATAGAGGTTCACAATTAGAAAGATTTCATATCAAAAAGATTTCATAGATCATATATAGACATATTCTTAAAAATGGAGTATTTAACATTATAACCAGAATTGGAATATAAATTTGTCTTGAATTTCATATCTAGTTGCAAACATAGAACAAGATATTGTAGGGGGTAATGGATGACACATTGGGGGCAAAGTATACTATACTTTTAGTTTGGAGTCATTCATATCTAGTTGCACATCTCACACGAATAATTTACAAAACTAAGAGATAGATTCATCAAGACCAAGTGAATCTTATTGTCCAATCTTTAGCACATATCTTATTGTTCAATCTTTAATTTTTTGCTATCATAAAAATGCAAACAATCAAAATCAAAACAATAAGATATGTGATATGATGCAAAATTACATATCCTGATTAACAAACAATTTGCATCAAATATAAAATTACTAACTTGTAAGAATCTTTGACGAGGAGAATGAATAAATATATAGTAACAAATATAATATAACAATTAAAAGTGAATAAAATACACCAAATCTTTAACCTGAATTTTTTTTCAAAAGAGTAAAAATCACAGATTATTCTGACCGAGAAAATAATTTCACTATAATCAAATAAGTGTAGAAAAAATATCAAAATACTGCACAAATAAATCTAACACGAGCCAAATAACAAAGAAAAAAAAGTGGATTTTCTCACTTCTTTTCTCTCTATTGGTTATTTTATCCTTTCTTTTCGTTTTATGTTTTTATCCTCGAATTACCATCTTCACTTAAAATAAGTGATACACAGATGGAATAAATTATTTGAGAAATTCTCCATTTAGTAAGGGAGTTTAGTACTTAACATATCTCCCCTCCCCACATCTATGTGGAGGTAATCGCCAAACCAACGATATCACAAGTTTCAAACTTCCCTTTTGGTAGTGATTTAGTCATCATATTGAAACCATTTGAAGGTTGAGAAAAACATAGAAAATGAGGGTTTGAATTGGGTTTTCAAAAAAAAAAAATTAGAAAAAATATTCACTCAAACAAACAAGATAGACAAGCTAAGAAGAAAATTGATACTTTCGGTTTATACAAGTTCACCTTAAACAAGGCTAATCTTATCCACCCGCCAAGGTGATTTCGCCTTCAAAAAAGACTTAATCCACTAATCTTGAAAGATTACAAACAAACGTCTAAGAGTTTAGAAAGATTTATAATAGAAATGTTTACAATAGTGATTTTAGATAAGCAAATGAAACAAAGTTTAAGAACAAATTTTTACACAAATAATGAGCAACAACTCTTTGTGTTTGAGATTCTCTTAGAAACAAATATTTCTCAATGGAGTGTTTTGAATAGAATCTCTTAAATTTCTTTTTCTTGGTTTTTCTTTCACGTTGATTCTAAAATGCACAATAATTCAGCTAGAATTAGCCACTTCTTCAATGAAGTGATGCTTCTATATATAGCTCCAAAAAGTAGATTGTTGAGAAGGAAAAAACATCGCTTTCCATGCCAGCTGACATGACAGTTATACATAAAACGTGGGAGATAAAGAGCACCCAATTTCTTTGGTCATACATATGTCCACACAATAGTGGAGTGGGTATTGTACTATTGTACCATTAATCTTCTTGTGCAAGTTTACGATCTTTCCTTCTAAATGATATATTTCTGATCTGAAGTAGTGAGAGTATAGAAGAGATAAAGTAACATGAATGTTCCAAGAGTAACAGAGTCTTCAGAGTCAGAATCTTGTCTTCAGAGTTGAACGCAAAAGCTTATCTGAATAACCAATCTTGATTTCTGAGCTGGAAGCAAAAGCTTATCTGAATAACAAATCTTGATTTCTGAGCTGGAAGCAAAAGCTTATCTGAGCTGGAAATCTTGACTTTTGATCTGGAAGAGTAACTTATATTGAGAAACACTTGAAGATCCTTTTCTAGTGAACATTCAACATTCTTTAGAACTGCTGATGTTTCTTTAGAAACGGATGAGTTGTTCTTCTGCGATGTGCCAACGCTGATTCTGATCAATCAAAATATAATATGTGCACACTTAAGAAACTATTAGAGTGCAAAATTGTTACATATAAATTATATGCATTGTTATCATCAAAACTAGAGATTAAATGCAAAACTAAATCTTGTTATAAAAATCTCCCGATGATGACAAAATCATGTATTTTGATGAAACAATTTTACATGGTTAAATCATAAAAAGTATCAGAGTTAGATAGAGAAAACTTCCCCTGAGTCAGATAAGGAATATCATAGCATTTGTTAAACTTATCAAAGTTTAATTATAGCCTATAGTCTGCTTATCAAAACTTCCGAACTTGAAATAATTTCAGAGCGTGTTGTTTCTCATAACTCGATTTATCATAAATTTATTAACATCAGAAATTCTTTATCTGATCTTTGTCTAATCTTGATCTTGAAACTCATTCTAAAAACTCTATGCATATTTATAAATTTAGAAAAACATGTAATAAGCAATGAGATTTAGAGAATTAGATATAAATCAAAATCATCATTATGTTTCTCCCCCTTTTTTCTGAATAAAAAAAGAATCAACGAGACCGAAAGAAAATAACAAAACAAACAAAAACTTCATTGATAATTAGAAACGAGGTACAAGAGGATAAAAAATAAAACAAGGAAACACATAAAGCATAATTAAAAATAGAAAGAGTTAAAAACACACAAAAAAAAGTTTCCTAAAGTGTCTAAGGTTTAGATGCATGAAGGCTTTTCTAAACAAGTTGGGCATGCATGTTATGAATGTTTTTGTTGAGAGCATCTTGCTTGTCGAGTCTTGCTGTGACCAGCTTATGTTCTTTCTGCATTTCCTCAAGAGTTTTCAACAGAAGGGGAAATATGTTTTTATTGGAACCCCTGGAAGTTCCTTCAACTTCCGTTTCAGCAAGAGCCTTAGCAGCGTCCTCTGCTGCTTTCTCAGCTGCTTCTTTCGGAGCAGTTTCCTCTGTTGCTTTCTTAGTAGCTTCACGCTCAACGGCCTTCTTAGCTTTTTTAGCCTGAAACCTATCTTCACCTTCCTTAACCAAAGTATCTCTGATCTGGTGTGAAAGATTTTTTATCCTCATAAATTCAACGGACATCCACCTGTTGAACCTGTTCCAACTAATAGTCACTTTAGAAGAGTTATTGTAAGTGTTAGACTCCTCTTGAAGTTTCTTAACTCTTCTCACTACATTATCCTTGAACAAATAAATTACTTCATCAAGCTTCTGGTTGAGAGGTTGAGGTTCAGAGGTGTGATCATTAGATTCCATTTCGTCGTTAGAACCAGTTTCATCAGAAACGGTTTCATCAGAGTCAGAGGAATTAATCTGATTGTTTTGTAGAATGATGTTGTCAATCAAAAGGGGTGACCCAGAATTATAGGGTTCAGAAAAGTTAATGATATGTAGGATGGATTGAGAGGTTCTAGGTGGAGAAGTTGGAATCGTAAAAGAATTACGAACATCAGAAGTATGAATGTTAGAAGTGGGGGTTGGTTCCGAAATAATAGCTTCAAAAGTTGGTGGAGAAGAGATAATGATTTGTGGTATTTCTGAAGGCTTAGTAATTTCTAGTTGGGTGGTTTTAGCAGATGATTTGAAGGCGAAAGAAAGTAAGGATTCAGAAGGAGGTTGTGTGAAAGTTGGTGGATTAAAGATGATTGTGGGACTTACAGACATAGGTTTTGTTGTGGAATTTTTGTTTGAGAATTGAAAGTTTCTTTGAATTTTTCATGGGGGCTGTTAAAGTTGTTGAGAGGGGAATGAATATTGTAGTAACTGTGGTTGAATTTTGTGGAGGTGGTGTAGGAAGTGAAAAAGTAATAGATCTAATGTCAGAACCAGAAAGAGTAATATTGAGAGATTCAGAAGACTTACTAGTCAGAGCCGGATAAGAAGCCAGAGCAACATTCCTTAATGAGTTTGCAGAATCTCCTTGCTCCAAAATTTTGAGCTTCTTATGATGAGACTTCTTACTTTTCTGAGCGGAGTCACACTTTCTTTTGGCACCGGTTAGAGAAGGAGGTTTGTCAACAAGTGTATCATAAGATACTGTAAAAGTATCAACTCCTTTACGATTCTAGAACAAGTGAGGATATCCATCAACTTAATTCTTTGATTTCTCACACTTAGGAAATCTGTATGGATGCTAGGTTTGACAACAACTGATGATTTCTTAAGAATGCTCACGCCTCTGAGATTATTTCTGTTAAAGGGTTTTCTAATATCTGCCACAATATCTTCCAGAAGACTTAGTTTGGTCAGATGTTCTATAAGACCACTCTCAATCAACAACATCTCATATAAGTCTTCCTAGAGGAATGTAGTTCTTCTTGGACTTCTCAGTTTCACTACTTGTGGTCTCAATGATTGAGTCTCTCAGATAGTTGAAAAGAAGGGATGAAAGGTGAATATTTTTGCCCTTCATCAGATAATACAGGATGTATTTCTGAGCTGAGTTGACATAGTCCAATGAGCTGGAAGTTGGTCTGTGATGAATACACCCCAAAATTATTATGAACCAAACTCGAAGATTCTTATGAAGATCTATGATCTTAAAGGGTGGTTTTCCTTCATAAACATCTTGCTTGCTTCCAGAGTAGATAGAAGGGTTAATCACATTCAACAGAAATTTAGATTTAGTGTTTATTTGATAAATCCTTTTTCCTCTTGCTTCCTCCATACCAAGCAAGGTAGCAATCGATCTTTCAGTGATAACCACATTAACACCCCGAACATGAGATACTATGTGTCTCCCATCAGCTTCATCAAATCTCCATAATTCCTTGATCAGATTGGTGTAAATGGGACCATAGAGACGTTTGAAATACATTTCCCAGCCTTGCTTGTTTAGATCCTCTATTAAATCCAACCTATTTTTCTTAAGATTATTGAAATCTACTAGAAGTTCATTAAGTACTTCTGGTTTATCAGCAGGTGTTAACAGATGGATATGAGGAGGTTGATCAAGAATGTGTGGTTCATCTGGTTTTTGGAAAAAAGATAAAGATTTTTGTATGGTAGAATATGCTTGAGTTTGAGTATTTGCATTTGTTTGATGATATGATCCTTCTTGATGTTCCAAATTCTTTGAGAACTAATAAACTTGTTATTATTTAGCATCCATGGAGGAATAGTTGCAGAGAACGAGTTTAAGTATTTTAGGTTAAAAAAATAAAGTGTGGGAAGTGAATAATGTGGTGTGTGATGGTAAAAAGATTGATTTATAAATAGCCATAAAAAATTTTAATTATTGAACACGAAAGCGGACAAAATGGGAGAATAATGATGACTTTGACCTAATCTCAAGAAAATCCCATTGCTCGAGGTGTCACTCAAATTGCGCTTTAAAGACAAGTGTCCAAACAAATTACAGCCACACATTTAGAGGGGACACGAGTAAATGTTCTCAAGTTCAAGAATACAAAAAGGTTTCTTACTTGAGATATTTCTGACTAAGACATCTTCTAACTTGTAGAAGTATCTTTGTAAGAACAAAAATGAGATTCGAACTTTAACCTGACACGCCTATGTTTCTGATGACTTCACCTTTCTAATTTAGTTTGTTTCTAAATACCCACTTGGTTCCAATAACATGAGTCTCTTTATGCTTAGGTACCAGATCCCAAACATCATTTCTAGAGAACATATTTAGCTCTTCTTGCATTGCCAAAATCCATTCATTATCTTGAACATGCTTCTTCATAAGAAGTCGGTTCTATCAAAGAAACCAGCTCCAAATGTGTTTCTTCATATTGTTTGAAAGTGGGTATTGTTCTGATGGATTTAGCTTTATCTCCCATAGTAAAGTCTTCGGATATGGTTTGCCTATGCCTTTGCTTTTTCTGGACTAATGGACGTTCAGATGCTTCTGATGTAACATCCTTTTTAACATAATCTTTGTCTTCATAATCCTTAGCCTTTTCTCAAGAACCTGCAAGTGTTATTTCCATATCTATAAAATTTTCAAACAACTTTGACTTTTTTGAGTCAAGTTTATCATCGAATCTAACATGAATTGATTCTTCCACAATATGTGTTTCTGTATTGTATACTCTATAGTCCTTATAGCATTCTGAGTATCCCAACATAATACATTTTTGTGTTTTAAAATCAAACTTGTTCGGATACTCTTTAGTGTTTAGAATAAAACAAGTGCATCCAAAAGGATGAAAATAAGAAATATTAGGTTTTCTTCCCTTGCACAATTCATAAGGAGTCTTTTATAGAATAGGTCTTATACAGATTCTATCATGAATATAACATGTTGTATTCACAGCTTCTGCCCAGAAGTACTTAGCCACATTAGTTTCATTGATCATGGTTCTGACCATTTCTTGCAATGTCTTATTCTTCCTTTCTACAACTCCATTTTGATGTGGAGTTCTAGGACAGGATAAATTATGGGATATGCCATTAGAATCAAATAACTCCTCAAACTGTTTATTTACAAACTCACCACCATGATCACTTCTGACTCTAACAGTCTTAGAATCAAACTCATTTTGCACTTTAGAACAGAAACTAGTAAATGCATAATGTGACTCATCCTTGTGCCTTCGAAATTTTACTCATGTCTAACGACTATAGTCCTCAACGATGACAAGTCCATACTTCTTACCATTGACTGATGCATTTTTAACTGGACCAAACAAGTCAATATGTAGAAGCTCCATAGGTCTAGAGGTAGAAACAACATTTTTGGTTTCAAAAGAAGTTTTAGAAAAATTGCCTTTTTGACATTCTTCATAAAGAGCATCTGAAGTAAACTTTAGCTTAGGTAAGACTCTAACTAACTCAAGTTTGTTCAACTAGATATTCTTCTCGTGCTAACATGACCCAAGCGTTTATGCCACACCCACTACTCTTTATTTGCAGACATTAAGCATTTTATATCATGATTTTTAATATCAGAAAGCTTAATTTTATAAATGTTGATTTTCCTCTTTCTAGTGAAGAGAACTGTGCCATCTTTCTGACTGACAACCTTACATGTTTTCTGATTAAAAATAATATCATAGCCATTATCACTTAATTAAGTTGTGGATAATAAATTAAAAGCATTAATCCCTCAACATATAGTACATTATATATAGAAGGAAGAAACCTATTACCAACTTTTCCAAATCCTTTGATTCTTCCTTTCTGGTTTTCTCTGAAACCTACATATCCAACATCTCTAAGTTCCAAGTTTTGGAACATATGCTTTCTTCCCGTCATGTGATGCGAGCATCCAGAGTCCATGTATCATGATTGGTGTTTTGACTCTACTACACATGATATCTTTAATATACACTATTTTATCTTTAGGTACTCAGAATCTTTTGGTTCCTTTTAAATTAGTTTTCCCAGAGTTTCTGATAAACTTGGATTTTTGTGCAGCATTAAATTTTTGTGTCTTTGCTTGTGTGTAATGATAAGAGAAAGGAGATAAGGGTTGATTTTCTTGAAGTGATTTCAGATTATCAACATCAAAATCATAACCAATTCCTCTCTTTCCATTTTGACTAACACCAAAGATTATGGAAGCCATTTTGCTTCTATATATGTTGTTGTTCAAGAATTTCTGAAAAGCCTTGTCATATTTATATAAGACAGTTTCAAAAGATGAAGGAGTTTTAGAAAGAATTTCTTCAAGTTTCAAACATTTTTTTGTTGAGAAAAGTATTTTCCGTTTCTAAAATAAAAATATTTCCTTTTTGTTCAGAAACTTCTTTCTCTAACTTACCATATTCTTCAATTTCATACTCATGAACTTTTAGAAGGATCTTAAACTTTCATTGATGTTTCTGATACGTATTCAACGATTCAAACATACATTATTCCAATTCAGCACGAGAAAGTAAGAGAATACTTGTTCTGAGTCAGACTCAGTTTTTGTCGGGTATCCTTCTAACGTTGTAGACATGATTGCTACGTTGGCATGCTCCTCATAAGAATCAAATTCTGATACTTCAAAGTTAGAGTATCTCATGTTGCCACGAGACCTTTCTTCTTGCCACTAAAACTGTCTTTTTTGAAGTTTTCTTTTCTGGTGCTTTCTTTCTTGAGCTTTGGACATTCATATATGTAGTGTCCATGCTCTTTGCACTCGTAGCACGTAACTTTCTTACTTTCTCTTCCTTTAGCAGATGTTTTAAGACGGTCTCCTCTATTTCTGGATCCTCGGAAGTTGTTTTGTCTTTTCTTCCAGAATTACTTGAATCTTCTGGACAAAAGTGACAAATCATCTTCATCATCAGAAACTTCATCGTTAGAATCTTTCACTTCTTCAGCTTGGAACAAGTGTTTTCTTGTGAGTTGGAGAAATGGGCCTTAAGCCCAAATAATGTTTTTTAATGTTTGAAAATATTAATTTTCAAATAAAAAATTTGATTAAAATTATTAATTTATTCTGAAAATAAAATATTAATTAATAAATTAATTACAAAATAACAGGGATAATAAAAAAATCAATAAGTCTACCACATCATCACAAAAATAAATTAGGACCGGATTTCGTGAGTAAATCATAATATGCAGAGCAAAAGTGTAATTTAATTTAAAAATTATATTTTTTATTTATACTAAAATATATTTTTTTCTAAATTATATACTTTCTATAAATAAAGATTTACTATTACTTTTTCAATTACTAAAAGTAATACTAAAATATATTACTAAACTATATTATAATACTACATTATAATACTAAATTATATAATTTTTTATACTGTTTTTTGTTTTTCAATTTTTGAAATATAACATATTTATAATAAACTTATAACTAAAACATTTAACTATATTAAAATACTCTTTTTTTATACTATTTTAATATTTTTATATTATTTTTCATTTCATATTTATAATATAATACTTATTAAAATAATATTTTTTTTTCAATTTTCATAATATAATATATTTATTATTAAAATACTTTTCAAAATAGTGTTTTTTCATTTCATACCTATTATTTTCAATTTTACGATATATTATAACTTTTTGGAAAAAAAATACAAATATATATATATATATATATATATATATATATATATATATATATATATATATATATATATATATATATATATATATATATATATATATATATATATATAGCCAAACATCAACAAATATCAATACATCCAAATTTAAAGAAAAAAATAGAGAAGAAAAGTGTACCTTGGATGAACCAATTAAACAATTGCAAATCTTAGATATGAATCTCCTTGCAAAATTTTAAATCTTTAGATGTGAAAATGGTACCTAAAAATAAAAAAACTGAACAATAAAAAGTATGATTAAGAATTATATGTAAATTGAGAAATAGAAAACAAAGAGAAAAGAATTATATGTAAACTGAGAAATAGAAAATAAATAGAAAACGTAAAAAATTACCTTCAAATAGATGTAGGGATGAAAAAAATAAGGGTTAAATATACAAATACTCCCTGAAATATTATAGTTGCAATTTTCAGATTCTCTCAAATAAATCCCTATTGCCAGGTTACATCAAAGATTTTTTAGAGGTATTTTTTTAAATCCACGTCATATTTTATTTTTTAAATAATATATATTAAATAATAATTGTCATTTTTTTAAAGTTTTTTATTTTATTTTTTAAATAATATATATTAATTAATAATTGTCATTTTTTCAAGTTAAAAAATTATTCAAACTAAAAAATTATTATAAACTCTATTGGGCTTATGGACTCTAGGCCTGCTTTCAATTTAATAAGCTTATAAATTCAATGTGGGACTCTTTTGCATATAAACAACACAAAACCATGACTCTTTTGCATACATTTTCATTTAAAATCTTCTTGATAGTGCATAGATTTAAATATGCAGGGTCATCGTTGTTTTCATAGTTCTCCATGCATATGCAGCAAACCTGCACTCAAGCACGGAAAGTATGATTTTGCTTCTCTTCAATTTGAATTTGTGAGTTGGTAAAGCATCAATGCATTCAGAGGTTGCAACTCTGGTTTGTGCCATATCCTCGTTGACCCCAAGAGTGGAAATTATATTTTCCACTTCTCATTTAATGAAGTGTTGCTATTGAAGCTACGTGCATGCATGAAGTGTTGTTATTTTTTTCCACTTCCAGTGTTCCTGTTCTTTTCCACTGCCATATATAACTTAGTTAGAAGCTGCATAAAGAAATAAAAGAACTCAATCAAAATAGATCCCTCAAGTATATAAATAAGTTATATCAAAACAGTGAATGAACTCTAACATAGGTGAAGGAATGAATCTTCACTTCACATCATAAAACTTCACATATTCTTTTCACATTATCTTTTCAAAATAGTGAAAATAGTAGACATAATACAATTAAACTAGTCAGCATAATATTATTAGACATAATCTTTTCAAAGTAGTGAAAATAGTAGACATAATCTTTTATGCTGCAGACAAAAGAGTCGTAATTTTACTCTTAATTTGTTTTTACGTTCATTCTGTAAAAGTAACTTGATTGTAATACTCCCGACAAATACCCCTGGTTAAACAAGTTTTTTCTTATAGTGAAAGTTATTTACGCTTTCGTAGTATATTTCCTTAAATATAAGAGAGATAAATAATTAGTTTAGGTAATAACCCGGTATTCCTTTTATCATTCATCTAGATTGCAACCCGTGTGATGCGCGGTTATCGTTCATAAAATATTTTTATATTTGTTATTTTATTTTAAATTAAATTTTTTGTGAAATAAAAATTAAATATTTCAATTCTTAAAATATTTAATATATTATCATTCATATGAAATTTAAAATAATAATTGAAGTACATAATGAGTTATTTATTATAAAAAATGTTGTATGTAAAAAATTATTCTTAAAAATATGGAAAAATTAAATTGTGAAATTTCTAGCTAAAGCGAGAGGTAGTCGTGTTCATTTACGTCAAGTGGGAAAAGTGGGAGGATGATCTTCTCCTATACTTATGCAATTAGAATTTTGGTGAGATTATTTTACATAATCGAGATATATCACTATTGTTGTATAAGGTAACTTTCACTTTGGATTCTTTATGAATACATATTCTGTTATCTATTGCGACGACTTAATGTCTATTTTCTATGTTACATTTTCGTCGCTATATAATTTTTTTTTACAAGAGCAAACTTAACGGATTTCATTCAGCAAATAAGGTTTAATACAAGGAGGTACAATATTAAAGATATTACGCCTAGACCAAGAATTGGTCGCCATAGCTAACATATGGGCAACCGAATTCGCTCGGCGCTTAATGAACTTTACCTCAAAGTTCGGAAACAAAGCCAACAAATTCTGAATATTCTTAACAATAAAGCTAAATTCGGATCTACTTATATGTGTAGCATGAATAGACTGAACAACAAGTTGACAATGACTTTCAAAAATAACATGAGATAAACGGAGGGAGATGGCATTTTGGATTGCTTCCTTTAGGGTGGTTGCTTCCGCTTCAATGACAGAAAGAAAACTCACATCCCAAGACACACCTGCTGAAACAAATCTCTCCAGATGGTCCCTGAAACACCATCCTCTATTAGTTGTACCACATGCATTATTGAAACCCGCGTCCACATTACATTTCACCTAATTAGTCATAGGCGGAATCCACACTGTTGAAATATTATTAATCACGCCAGAATTATGGTAATCTCTAGCTAGAAACCAATCGTACCAATTGTGATACGCTTGTAAGACAATCCTTATAGCATCATCCTGAGTATCTTGCCAAACCACATTATTCTTACTTCTCCAAAGAACCTCCAACAAAACAGCAAATCTACCCGCATCCCTACGGTCCTCCCGGCTACAAACATAAAAAATAAGGGACTTAGTATCATGGAAAGTATATAACCGAGGTTCTAATATAGATGACAAACCTGCAGCCCACCAACTCTGAGAAGTAGAGACGCAACCGAAAAATACATGCCACTCGTCTTCATCTTCTAAATTGCACCAAGGGCGTAAAGACGGGCATTGGACATGATGTTGTTGAAGCTTAGAACGATTCGGGAGGCATCCCCTACAAATCCTCCATAACAGATGCTTAGCTCTTGGTGGCGCGGAAATATTCCAAAGATGCTTCCAACTACCCTCAATGCCACAAGATCGTGTACTACTTATAACTCTTTCCAAAGCCTATAACCCGATTTCACACTATACTCCCCATTCTTCTCCTCTTGCCACACCAACCTATATTCCACCACATCTTTCACTAATGGAACTCTAAGAATAGCTTCAACCCCTTCATTGTCAAAAATTTGCTTCACCTTACCTACATCTCGTTGCTAATCATCAGGAAGCAAGCGTCGCTATATAATTTAATTCTTAATTATTATATTTTTGAAATTTTTAAACAATGTAAATGACATATTAATGATAATAAAAAAAGGCATAAATATAATTAAACTAAATTCAATATCATGAGTCTTGACCACGTGAATGATCATCATATATTAATGGAGAAAATGTTTACAAATTACTATGCGACTTTTTGCTTTTTATCTCTCGTAATATCTTTCATATGCAATTATGAATTGTTGAAAAAAAACATTTTAAGGAGAGAGAAACATATGCGGATTTAATTTCTTCAATTTTTATGACATTTATTTAATAATAGAGGAGAGAGATAAAATAATGACACATAATCTCCACCATTTTTTTAAAAGTTAATGGTTCGGAATGTTCTCACATAAAAATGTTATTCTCATACGATACGATACGATACGATATATATATATATATATATATATATATATATATATATATATATATATATATATATATATATATATATATATATATATATACCCTAAATGATAACACATGAATATGAATAGAATAATAATAAATAACAAAAAATTGACTAATCAAAATAGTAATTAAAATTTATATCAATATAATAAGTGAGAGAATTGACATAATTAAATAATATGAGTTACCAAATATAAAAAGTTATAGTTCATAGTTCTCCAACACAAGGCATTCCAGAGCCTCGTGAACATCAATCAGGTGGTCAAAACTAAAAGAATAATGGGATTAATGATGATCAGGTTCTCCAAGTCAGAACTAATAATATGTTTGATGCACTCAATACAGATGAGAATGAAGATGTGGAAGAGACTCACAGTGACTCCAGCTCTCAGGGTTCTGAATTCGTAGATACAACTCAGTTTCAACCTAATGATAGGGTTATGAACAACATTGTAAATCAGAACCAACTACAAAATAACATGCAATTCCTAAAGGAACCTTGGGCTAATATGGATGAGGAAGAAGGCGTGGAACAAAAGCTTTTAGATGTTATAGATAAAGGCAAAGGTCCTTATGAATTCAATTTTGTCACTCCAAAAATAGGTAAGAAGAAAACTCCATATATAACCAAGTCTAAGGTTGGTTCTGCCAAGAAGGTGCAATGAAGTGGTTTTTTCTGGAATATTAGGTTTGTGGCCAATACCTCTTCTAGGCAGGCTTTAAAAAGATATATTCAAACTCTAAAGCCTGATATTGTTCTTCTACCTGAACCATGGATGCAATATGAAAATTTTCCAGCTTCTTGGTTGGATAGATTGGATTTGAAGTTGTTAGCATTCAATAATCGAAACAATCTTAATCCTAACTTGTGGTGCATCTGCAAGAAGGATATAAACCCATTAATCATTTATTGTGATAGTCAACATGTTGCTTTTACAATTAACTACATGAATCATACTTTTGGAATTACAACTGTATATGCATCAAACTCTCATGTTAATAGAAGGCACTTATGGAGTAGTTTGGTTTCTCTTATGGTTGGGAATACCCCTTGGTATTTTCATTAGAGACTTCAATGTCATCCTGGGGTGTCATGAACATAAAGGAAGTTTTTTGCCTGCCAAAGGTCCCATGGCAAAATTTCAACTATCGAGTGACTCTTATAATCTTTTCCATATTCCCACTGTTGGCCCATGGTACACATGAAATAATGGTAGACAAAGGAAGGCTCATATGGAAAATACTAGATAGGGCAGTGTGTTCTCAAAAGTGGCTGGATGTTTGTGGTAAGCTTGCAGTTACTAGCCCCATCATGAACAGATTTGATCATCATCCATTATTGATGGATTTTGACATAAATAAGGTACGAAGTAGAGCTTATTTTAAATTCCTTAAAATGTGGTTTCTGCATTCGTCTTGCATAGAATTAGTAGCTAATTCTTAGAAGAAGAGGTACTAGGATGTCCCATGTTCAGGCGTTGTTATGTAGAGTGTTGTCGTAATTATGTTACTTTCAATCACGGCCCTCGGACTGTTGTTGTATTCTAGAAAGCGCGCGTGTAATACGGTGGGAGAACTGACTTTTTTAAATGTTGCAGATAGCAATAGTCGCCACCGACTTTTATTTTATCCAATTGGAAAAGGAAAAAGAACAGGAAAGACCTTTGAAAGAGATTTTGAGTTCGGGGGGTAGGTTATACAAAAGGAAAGTGTAAGCACCCTTTGTATCCATGGTTATCCATTGGCTCTTAATTGCTTAGCTCACTTGTTTTTGTTTGAATTGCTTGAAGAGTGTATTGTGTGTATAGAAAAACAGTTTGTAAAAGAACTTGACTTTGTAATGATTCATCATTCGAACATATATAAAGTATTTGTCTTGAGAGATGTTTTTTTGAAAAGCGAGGTGTGAAAATCATTTGTTTTGATTTTTGAATTGAGCAAGGAGGTAGTTACCCTAAAGTTATAAGGTCTAACTTGTTCTTTAAGTCTTTACTTAAGTGATAGTACTATCCATACCATTTTAGGGTAGGTAGTCCTATACACTGGATGTGCGGGTTATCAAAGGATCATCGTGTGGTCATAGAAGGTAACATGTAAGGATACTTTAGCAATTCGAAGAGACTATCATCATTTAATCGAAGTGTCATCGAGGGACGAGATCATTTTAATCTTAGGCAACTCGAAGGGACTATGATCTTTAATCAGAGGGACTATGATGATTTAAATCAAAGGCAACATGTGCTAAGGTATCCTCATGTTCGAGGGACTAGACCATTATATCGAAAGGCAACAAGAAAGGTTACCCTAAAGGTGAGTGTGTGAACAAGAAAGGAGTGTGATGTTTTCAGTTATTTAATCTGGAATTAGTGAGCTAACAGTTCAGTTTTGGTCTTTCCATGCAATCCTATTAGCATACATCTAAGCAGTTTATAGGTGCGAAAAGTAAAAGCATAAAGATAGAGTCCTACGCTAATACAAGGCTTCGGGGATTAGGGATACATAACAAAAAATGGGGAATGCGGAAAGTAAAAAGTGCGAGAACTGAATGTCCTAAGCTATTACAATAAAACCTTGCAACCTATACATAATCTCTAGAATTTTAAAATGTAAATGAAATAGCTTAAACAAATAGGTAAACAAACATGCGACAATCATTGAGGAGAAAGCGGGGAGCATATCGAGGAGAGATTAGAGTTGAGGAAAAATTAGGGTGGAAGTTAGAAGTTAAAACCCTATTACTAATTAATTATTAAATTAATATTAATCCTAATTAATTAAGATAACTAGCTAAACCTAATATTTAATTAATTACCTAATCTAAATCCTAATTTATTAAATTAATTAAAAAGGTTAGGTGAGAAAAAACTAATTGGTTAAAACTTAAATTTCAATTATTTTTACGTGTTTTTTATTATTTTTAAATGAAAGAAATTAAATTAAAATCCTAATTCTAAATTAACTAACATTATTTAAGTGAAAAAATTAAGTAAAATTAAAGGTGAAAATTTATGGGTTAGTTAAATCCTAATCCTAGTTAGTTTATAGTTTTATATTTGGTTAGAAAAGATTTTGGATAACAAAAAAAAACAAAATAAAGACTATAAAGGAGAAGGTGGAAAAAAATGCAAAAAAAACATGGTGCTACCCCTGGGGATCGAGCCCAGGTCTTGATGATCATCCCTCGTGTCACTTTGCCAGTTGTGCAATGTTGTTTTTGCTGTTAATAGAATGGAAACAAATGATCAAATAAAAAGAAATACACTAAATGGGAAAAGTCAAGAAATAGTCAATGTGGGCCCAACATTGGAAAAAGGGAACAAATCATATGAGGAGAGAGGATCCCTTTTATTGACCCTCCAATAGGAACGCACAAATAGGCCACGCGTGCGGTCAACTTAGTCCTTGTTACTGTTCACTTTCTTCTTCGTTCAGCCCTGCGGAATTTTCTATGAATTTTCCTGCGGATTTTTCTGCCAGTTCGTCCTCCTCCATGGCAACGACTTGAAACCTACGAAATCAATTGAAAACAAGAAAACTACCAGCCCAAATCCACTAACTAAGATCTCTTGAATTAATTGGTAGCGTTATTTTGGTCTGAAACTCCTTGTAAATACGAAAACGATGAACACCTTCGTGTATGCCCTAACAATGGAAAATGATTGTACCTGCACCAATACTCAACAACAAACGTTCCAAACAACTCTAAACATGATCGCGAGCAAGTATACATGCATAGAATTGATTTAAAAGGCATGAATTAAAAGCATGAATTTCAAGAACATGTATAAACCGTGAGTGACTAGTGTGTTACTTTTCCACGTGCTCTGGGCTTGTATGATGGTATAGACTGAGTCCTGGAATCCTTAGGAGAATGATTGACTTCTTGGAACTAGTTGAAACTTGCTGGAAACTTCTTTTGACCGTGCCCTAGTTTGGAGAGAAGTTTGAAGCTTTGGAACCCTAGCCTCCTTTTCCAATTTTCGTCCCCTTATGGTCTGAATGAATCATGTTTATATAAAACAACAAATTAGGGTTGGAAACTTGTGGAGAAATCAAATCATTTGATGATGTGGAAATTGAAAAAGATTTTGAATGAAATCTTTTTTCATTTGGACCAATTCTATTTCAAGCACATTCTTCTTTTAATATTGGCCATTGGAAGAGATTTGATTTGATTAAACATTTGAAGAATGAATCATAAAATTTATTTTATTTAAATGTGATTTTATTTTATTTAATTTGAATATAAATGAATAAAATCAAATATAAATAAAATAAAATTATGAAATAAAATTTATATGACCAATGGGCCTCTCTTGAGCTTGGAATCACGTGGACAATTCAAATTTATGGGCCCAATTCTCAAAAGTATGAATTTCATCAATTAGAGTTTCACACTTTTCTTGAATTTTAGCCAACTTCTACCAATCATAACTCTCTCAATTTTTATCATATGGAGATGATTTAATACTTTTTGAAAAGCTTAAGATGTCCTATACAACCCACTTTGGAACATTTTTTGAATTTTAAGATTTTATCTTGATGATATGGCTCCTGACAAAAAAAAAGGCTTTTTGTTGACTTATAAAAGAACCTGTAATGTTTTGGCTCATATCTTTCAAATGAAGCATTTTTGGCCAAGTCTTTAGAGAGACAAAGTTAGAGAGAATTGAATTTCCTTTTAAATGGGCTTTGTTTGGACAATTTATGATGATCCATGTGAAAGTTATGGCTGGTCAAAGTTCAGTTGACTTTTTCAGTCAAAACCCTAATTTAGAAACTTTAACTTTTGATGACCTTGAACCTTTTCTTGATGAATCATGATCATCCCTTTATCAAATGATGAATGTGACCTCATATTCTTTATGTTGACCAAAAATCTTGACTTTTGATTGTATGTTGACCATAGTCGACTTTTAGGTCAACATAGTCGACTGTTGATCATTTGAGCCATTGACTGAGCAATTTTGTGATTCAAGACTTGAAACTTGGTATGAGGATACTTTGAATCTTATGAGACACTATGAAGTCCATTGGGGGCCTTAGAAGTTGCATTTACTTGAAAAGAACCAAAACCCTAAGCTGATATCCATTGTTCAAGAGGAGGGTGAGCAGGGGTGCTTCTTTATGTAGCTTTGAGCAATTGGAGGTCATATGAGTATGAAGAGACTGCTTGAGCCAAATTGATTTGAACTATGGAGGGCAATTTTTGGGGTATGACAGCGTGTGATATCATAACGGTCAGTTAAACCAACCGTTGTGATAGAACTAATGGTCCCAGGTTCGATTCTCAGCAACGATATTTTGAAACATAAATTATAATTCATCACAGTTACATTAGATAACTATTGTGATAATTACCCAAAGTTTATTATATACTACGTAGATTTCTTGTTTTTTCCATACACCTCATTAAAGAAATACAACCATTCAAATTGATGAAGAAGTATCTAATTTGAAAAATAAACTATTCTTGAAAACCAGCTTAAACAAACCACTGCTTTCTGAATTGCATGCCTCTCATCATTCATTTCCTGCTCTTTAACACATAAAATGTGGTTCAATGATATGATTCCTTCATTGCATTGATTCCTTCAATTCTAGATTAATTTGAACAACAATAATTTATTGGCTGGGTCTTCCTCATTGTCGTCGCTTATCATCCTAATTGTTATGAGAACTTATCATCATAACAATCACGATGATAAGCGACGGTAATAAGGTAGGCTCAGGCAATAATTAGATTTCATTCAAATTAATATATAAGAGGAGATATCGATTTATTAAAGAAATTTGGTCATTGAATCACATTCTAAATGCTAAAGAGCGTGAACTGAATGATGAGATGCAATAAATCTGAAAAACATTGATTTATATAAGTTGGTTTTAAATACAACTTAGTTTCCAGATTATAAGTTTCTATGTCAATTTAAATAAATGTATTTTCAGTGAAAGGTTAGTGAAACAAACAATCTACATAGAATATGATAAACTCAAACAACATCATACAGCAGAACCAGATATTATGAATTTGTGAGCAATGAAAAAGATATATTATAAATTTCCAGGACACGCCTTTTATTGAAACTAATCGTGGAACAAGAATCAATTCTGAAGTTCATCTAGTTTGTGAAGTATGAAAAAGAAATATAAGGAGGAAGAAGCTTACACAACAACTTCATACTTCTTATATTTATTCTCATTGTATTTCAAACTAGATGAAGTTTGTTGTCGCTGTTGTTTCTTCATTAACTAAAATTTGTTGTTCTTGTTCAGTCCTACAATAACCATGAAAAACATCTCGTTTTTTAAGCTATGAGAAATAAATACAAGGTGGATGAATGTTTCGTCATAGCTTCATGCTACTTGTTTCTTTTCATAGCTACACAAACAATATGTACCATAGCCAAAGTATGATCTTTGTTAAGGTAGTGAAGACGAATCTGAAAAAATTAGAATAATTAATCAACAAAAACAACATGCAACTAACGAGATAATGGAGAACTATCTAGTAATAAGATGTAAGAAGAAAAATATCTTAATGTATGAAACAGAAGATTCACGACTAACGGCGAAGAAGAAGAGAAAAAATGGATGCTAGGGTTCCACTGTGAAGGAAACGACGCTACTGTCAATAAGTGAGAGTTAATTCGTTTATATAAGGGTAAATTATTTCACAACAGTTATCTATCAACCGTATTGATAAGTATTTATTTATTATAAATATATCACAGCGGTGGGTCGTACCAACCGTAGTCATTTCCTTTTAAGTTTTTTATATAAAAATAAATAAAAAAGAAAATACGCGCCTTAACATTAAATGAATAATATATATGATGTTACTGAGGTTCGAACCCATGAAAGCTTGATGGTTTTACCACGGTTGGCTGCTCAATTGTTGTTATATACAATTAATTTTTAATTAAAAAACATAAATAATATGGTAGCGCCTTATTTTAGAGATGTCACTACGGTGTAGGAAGAACCGTGGTGACCACGGCGTTGTTGTTAACACATTTTGTAGTAGTGATATTTAGGTATTCCGATTTTTAAAGGCAGGTCTAGGAGGTTTCATTTTCAATATCTGGTTGATAAGATTAAGAGCAGATTGGCTTCTTGGAAAGCGATTTTATTATCGAATGCAGGCAGATCACAGCTCATTAGATCTATTATCCAGAGTATGATGGTATATTCCATCACCACTTGTTGTTCACCATCTTCGTTAATCAAAGAATTGGAAAATTGTTTTAGGAACTTCCAGTGGTCTGGAGACATCAACAAGAGGAAATTAGTCACGGTGGCATGGCACAGGATTTATAGGACGGTTCTTGAGGGAGGTTTAAACATCTGATCATTAACAACTTTAAACAAAGCTTCAAATCTGTAACTCTGTTGGGAGATGATGACTTCAAATGACTCTTAGTCTATAATTCTCAAAGCTTGGGTTTTACGAGGAAATAAATGTATTAATCATCAATTTTCCTCCAGATTATAGAGTAGAATCAAGACTGAATTTTAGGTTATCAAAGAGAATTCCACTATTTTGATTGGCAACGGTCATAAGACTAGCTTATGGTTTGATCTTTGGTGCGACTATTCTACTCTGAAAAATACTTTCCATATACTTGCAGCTTGACATTATTACTTAAAAGACACAGTTTCAAGTTTCATCCATAATCACAATTGGAATATTCCTCAATAGGTGATAGAATATTGCCCAAATATATTATTTATTGTGAGTCAAGTAGTGCTCCCAATTGAAAACAAAGAGGAGTGTTTGGTGTGGAAATTTTCCGAAATGGGAGATTTGTCCTTAAAACAAGCTTACTCATTCAAAAACAAGAATAACAATCAGCTTCATTGGCCCAGGTTTTTGTGGAGCAAAGTTATTTCTCATGCTATATCTTTTATATCCTGGAGAAGTATGCACAATAAGCTTCATACGGATGAAAATCTTAAACTGCGAGGTTGTGCCATGTCGTCAATATGCAGTCAATGCAGCCTCAAGGAAAAGTTTACTTTTCATCTATTTTTTAATGTTCCTCCACAATCAACATTTGGAAGTGGTAGTCTGAAGTTCTTAATTGCATAATTATTATCTCTCACCCAGCCGATGTGTGGAAGTTATGCGATCAGAACTGGAGTCCGTAATGCAGGATAGAGGTTCAGACACTCATTATCAGTATTATTCGTACCATTTGGAATTGTAGAAACCTGCTAAGATTTCAGGATACCTCAATAACTTGGAGAAACACAATTACCCACATTAAAGCTCGTGTTCAACTCGTCGGCACTTGGACAAATCATACATTTCGTAAGTCTTTAGATATATTTAGGATTTTGAAACTATTTGATGTTCTGGTCCACCCTCCTCGACCTCTTGTGACCAAAGAAATTTTTTGGGTACCTCCGCTTGAAAACTGGGTGAAGGTTAATACTGACTGAGCGGCCAATAATGTCACTTCAGCTTGCGGTGGTATCTTTCATAGCAGCACAAGTGATTTTATCGTCGACTTCTCTGAAAATTTATCATAATGCTTTTTTTGCTGAAATTTCTGGAGCTATGAGAGCTATTGAAGTGGCTCAACAACACCAATGGCAACATTTATGGTTAGAAACAGATTCTTTTCTTGTGTTAAAGGCTATCAACAACCAAGCATTTATTCCTTGGCCACTTAGGATTAGATGGCATAACTTCCAGGCTTATACTAGACAGATTCTTTTTTTGGTTACTCATGTGTATAGAGAGGCCAAGTCGTGTGCCGAATTGTTGGCAAATGAAGGACTATCGGTAGATGGTTACTAGTTCTTAATTACTATTCTGCAAAGACTTTTGTCTAGCGTGACTTCAAACAAGTTAGGTCGGCCTAACTTTAGAGTTACACTTTTTTTAGTGAGGGTTTGGTTTGGTCCCCCTCCTTCTTTTGAAATCCTTTTTCTTTAATGAAATTTAACTTTATATAAAAAAAAAAGTTATAGTTCAAATATTTATTTGATATATTAATATATTTATTTCGTCAATTACATTTCTAAATTATTATTTTTGTGATATATTATCTACTCTTATTTTTTTAAGCTTTTTCTATCTTTTACTATTTATTCTCCACAAATTTACTTTATTTTTTTATTTCAATTCATTAATATTTTATTCATTATTATTAACATAAAATATAAATTAAATGATAATAGATTAATATCACATATTTATATATGTGATGTGGTTATGCATAGAACAATAATTAAAAAATAATAATAATAACTAATTGAATTCTTCCTAGCTTCTTGGTAATGGTGATTCAATTATATTCTAGTTTGATAAGTGATGTGGAGAGCCTCTGCATCTCAATTTAGGGAGTTTCACTGTTTCTGATAGCTTGCGGGTTAGTTCCTTCATTATTGATGGGAGTTGGAATTTTTTGCGTGTTGTTGGTCTTATTCTGGATTCAATTCAAGTTAGAATCTGTTATTTTTCGCGTCCAGACAAAAGAGCTTGGAATATGTGCTAGCCAAAATAGATGTCATCTGTCGTAGTTTCTTGTGGACAGGGAAGCATGAGAAGAGCAGGAAAAGTCCAGTTTCTTGGCAGTCTGTTTGCACCCCTAAAAGTAATGGAGGTCTGAATATCATTAACCTCTCTATCTAGAATCAGGTTACCATGCTGAAATGCCTATGGAACATTGTTAGGAATGCTGAAAATCGATGGATTCTTTGGATCCATACTTACTATCTGAAGGGCACTCATACCCTGGATGTTACACCTAGCAGTTCCTGGTCTTGGATGTTTCAGGCAATCATGAAGCATAGAGATGACATTCCTAAGATTCAGCAATTGTGGACAAACATGTTAGATAGCCAGAAGCTTAGCATGAAGAAGGTCTATGATACATTGGTAGAAGACTTACCAAAAGTGTCTTGGAACAATTTGATGCATTCTAATCCTGCCAGGCCTCAAGCACAAATCACCACCTGGCTGTTGTACCATGGTAGACTACCCACAAAAGACAGACTTTGTAGATTTGGTATGATCCAGGATGATATGTGTAGCCTTTGTAGTCATGAGCTTGAGACACTGCACCACCTTTTTTTCCAATGCAGAGTCACTTATGGGATCTGGAGCAAAATTCTGAACTGGCTTGAGATCAACCACAGTCCACAAGATTGGAGGATCGAGCAAAACTAGATTACTACAAACACCAAAAAGAAAGGATGGAAAGCAAGAATGCTAAAACTTGCTTTTACTGAAACAGTGTATGGCATATGGAAATGTCGTAATGCTACTATTTTTGACACTCAAGATAGACACAATACTATTACTAGGATTATGGATAGCATTATATATAGAGGTTGGAAAGATAATACTCTTAGAGAGCATATTGCTAGGTTTATGATTTAATGCTCTAGCTTAGTCTTGATTGTCTACTGGATTGTTGGACCCTTTGAGGTCACTTGTACTTACTTGTTTTTCAATTAATAAAATTCCCTTTTAATTCAAAAAAAAGAGCTTGGAATCACTCCGAGTCGAGGGAACCTTGTCTTAAAGAAGCCTTTGATTTTAAGCGAAGTAAGGGTGTTCGTAAGCCTTAGTGGGGCTGGATTTGGACAAAATATATTCCTCCTTCTAAATCTTTTTTGGTTTGGCAGTTGGTTTTAAACAAAATCTCAACGAATGATTAGCTTAAACGGATGAACTTTGCTTTTCCTTCCATTTGCAGTTTGTGTTCTGTTGCTGAATAGAGCTCTTCCCACCTATTTTTTTATTATCCTTTTGCTTCTCAGCTTTGGAAATGGTTGATTAATTCCCTGAATATCAACATTCGTATTTTGTGTTGGGATGATATTTGAAACATTTGCAAGAGGTCTTGGTCGGATCAATGTAAGTTAATTTTTAATGTTGCGGTTATTCATGTATTAAATGTTATTTGGTATGCTCGCAATAGCTTCTGATTTAAAGATAAGACAATCTCTGCTTCTTCTTCTATTTCTAGTATTGTTTCGATTTGTGATCTGGCCGGAGACATTTCCAAAACTCCCTCCTTCATCATTATTCATGATTTTGAGATCTTTAAGTACTTTAAAGTTACTATTGAGCCCCCCTGTGCTCCCAAGATTTTAGAAGTTATTTGGAAGCCTTCTTCGTGGGATTGGACTAACCTCACTATGATGGTGCTTCTTTAGGTAATTCGGGCACCTCTGCTTGTGGAGGTATTGCTAGAGACTTTGATGGATGGTTTCTATGTGCTTTTGATAGTTTATTTGGTGTTTTTAATTCTCTCATTGTGGACCTCACCGGTGCGATGTTTGTCATTGAGTTCGCTCATGAGAAGGGTTGGCATAAAATTTGGTTAAAATCTTATTCTTTGGCAGTGGTTCATGCTTTTAAACCTCCCTTCAAGGTGCCTTGGCATATTTGCACTAGATGGATTAACTATATCAATATCACGGCGAATATGTCTTGTGTGGCTTCTCATATTTCCATATAAGAGAATAGTTGTGCGGACTCCCTGACTAACTTAGGGCTAACAGTTAATGATTACTATATTTTTAGTTCGATTCCTCTTTTTTTAGGACATATTTTGTAACAAATAGGTTAAGTTTATTTTATTTTTTTTTAGGTTAGGTTCTCTCTGAGAGAATTTTTGTATAGTTCCGCCTCCCGTGTTTGTATCACTTTTCTTTTGGCATAATACAATCTTATTCTAAAAATATATATTAAGCGAGTGAATAGTCATAATTAAATAATAGTTTAAAGATTTATGTGTCATATTTATATATTATTTCATCAATGACATATTATTATTATTATTATTATATTATATTTTCTTTAATTCTTTAGTCTTTCTCTATCTTTATTATTTGGACAACACTCAAATAAATATATATGGGTAATTGGTGTCACTACTAATTTTTTAAAAAAAGTAGTTTAAAAGTTTATAATATTTAATAATATATGAATTTTAGAGGTAGTAAAATTCTTTAAAGAATGTTAATTGTGATATAAATTATAAAAATTAATCAAAAATTTATTTGACCGTTCTTTTTTGTAGGAAAAATTTATTTGAGTTACATTTGAAAGAAATATAAAATTATATAAAATATTTTTAAAAATTGAAAGATAAATATAGAATTGTATAAAATATATAATTATATAAAATATTATTATTATTATTAATATTATATAAAATCTTATTAATATTATATTTTTAAAGAATATTGTGATCTAAATTATAAAAATTAAAGACAAATTTATTTGTCAGTTTTTTGTATACAAAATTTATTTGAGTTACATTTGAAAGAGATATAGAATTGCATAAAATATTTTATAAGAAATTGGAAGGTAAATATATAATTTTACATAATATAGAAATGTATAAAATATTATTATCATTTTAAATAATGGTAGTCAAATATAATGTTATTATTATTATTACTACAAATTTATAAAATAGAAAAGGAATTTAAAAGTTTATAACATTTAATGATACTATAAGTTATAAAGATAGTAAAAATCTTTTAAAAAAATGTAAATTGTGATATAAATTATAAATTTAACGACAAAATTATTTGAATTTTATTTTTAGGAAAAATATATTTGAGTTACATTTGAAAGAAATATAAAATATTGAATATTAAAATTATTTGGAAGCTTAATGTAGAATTGTATAAAATATAAAATGGTATAAAATATTTATTATTATTATTATTATTATTATTATTATTAATATTTTTATTTCTTTTAATAGTGGCATTTGAATATTAAATAATTAATATTATTACAAATTTTAAAATTTGAGTATTATTATACAATATGAAAAACATCTGTCTTAACTATTTATTATAAATCAAAACACTACATAATATTCATATTTTTAAAATTTAAATCACAAAATATTTTTTATTTTTATGAGTTTTTTATTTTAATAATTTGTTAAAAAAATTAAAATTATTTTTATGAGCTTTTAAATGTCTTTATTGGAAAAAAAATGTCAATACGTCTCTTTATATAAATTCACGGTATGATATGAAATATTTTAAAATTTATATAAAATTTAATTTTATAAATTTCATAATTAATTTTATAAGACTCTTATAATTCCAGAATAAATAAATAAAAAAATTTCTTGAGAAGAAAAATAGAATTAGGCTTGGTGAAAGTTATTATGAGAATCTCAGGTCAGCATGAAGCTAGGATTTTATATAGAATTTATATATATTAACATTAAAATTAAGATAAGATGAGGTTGTCCATGTAAGACCAACAAGTCTATGTATAAAAAAAGTGAAAGTTTTGAATATTTAATTGGTAAACTATTTTTATTTTGAAAGAATAAAGAAAAAGAAAAAAAAAATTCAATTCAAATTTGATATTAGGTAATTCAATATCTGTCTATTACTTTTGTTTTAACTATATATCATTTGATTTTTTTTAATAAAAAGTACATTTTTATATGAAGAATATAATAGTAATAATAGTATTATTAATTGGTATATTAATAGTAATAATAGTTTTATAATATATATTAAGTAAATTATTAAGATTTAGGTAAAGGTGTTTTTCTAGAATATTTTGGCTATAAATAAGATCATTCATAGAATGTAAGAAAATCACAAACAATAGAACCTAAACAAAAATTGATAGAGTTATGGCAGTAAGTACCGTAAAAGCTAGTCTTGTGGTGATGTTAATCACTATGTTAGTTGTAATACAAGTTGAATCCATCCCTCAATCTGAAGAATTTAAATCTACCAAGTTGGTACAGCCATTTTGTGAAATAAAATGTGACGCAGAATGTATCAAAAAGAATCTGGGTGCGGAGTTTGATAATTGTGTGAGAGAATGTAGAAAACATTGCTAACAAAGTCATCCTTAACTTAAGCCATGGTAAATAGGTTTTCCTTCTCTTCATCTTTTGTTTACACTTTCACTAAAAAATTAAATTATTTATTAATGTTTGTTTTTCCTTTTTAGGTGTGTGCATGTCGTGCATACATACATTGCTATGTGCTGGAGAGTTTCAGTGATAATAAATAAGTAATTCGTATGTATTGCGAAATTCAATGTAATAAAATGTATCACGAAACTTAAATAAAAATATATTAAGTATTATTTCCGGTTTTCTATTATTTATATCCATTTTTACAAGTATTTTTTTTATCTTTTGTATGTTTTCTATAGCAGATGATTCATATATTTTGTTGCATCAATAGTATTTAAATTAAAATCAAACCAATAAGAAATCAAATGTATCAATAGTAATACCATGATTTAATAATTAATTAGTTTTTGTGAGAATATTGCAATCAGGCTAGAGTACTTTAGAATTTAGAATTTGCAATAGGCAAGCACTATCACTAAAATAACACTTACTAGCCACATGATTTTTTTCTAGGGCTAAATCACGTCACAAACTATCATTTAGCGATGTGAGTAACAACACGGGAGATGTATCACACGTGAAAATCACGTCATAAATTTGTCATGTGATATTCACGTTGCAACACTTTGTCACGTGAAAATTCACGCCACAAAGTCTGATTCCAAAGATAGGCGCATATGAGTAGGGTGCAGTGTTGATAGATTTGCAATTGCAATGTGGTAAACACGCCAAAAAAAAGAATACATGTTAGATTTGCGTCGTGGTAAATACGCCACAAAAATATTCATTTTGCAAACTATTTTTTAATATAATTAATGATTAACAAAATATGAATATATATATATATATATATATATATATATATATATATATATATATATATATATATATATATATATATATATATATATATATATATATATATATATATATATATATATATATATATATATATATATATATATATATATATATATATATATATATATATATATATTCGTGCTCCCGCGCGAGTAAATTTTTTAAATTATTAATTTTCTTTATTAAACTAGTAAGATACTCAAATGTATAAAATATATATGTAAATTTATTTGTTATAGTATAAAATATATTTAGATATATATATATATATATATATGTAAATTTAAAATAAATAATAATTATATAAATTCAAATGTATTAAATAATTATAAAAAAAATACTCGTTGGTTGATAAATAAAAATGATTAAATATATTGTGAGAAAAATATTTAACTTACATTTAAATACAAAAGTATATATTTTTGAATAAAACTAAATTGTAAAAAGAAAAAACAATGCATAAACATTTAAAATAATTTTGAAAAAAGACAAGATATATAATTCATTAGGATTTTTTTTATACTAGTAGGAAATTCGTCCGCACGGATTCGGGTGTGGACCGCTGATATGTCATCAGTTTGTCAGGAGAATTTAAATAAATTAGAAAAATTAAAATATTATTGAAAAAAAATATACTGCAAGATAATTGTATAAACTTTTAAAAATAACTATTGTTAAGAAAAATGGTTAAACACATATTTTGTAAAAATCAATTGTGGAAAACAATATTTTTTTTATTGATAGAGTTATAATAATAAAAAGATTTATAGTTTAATAAATGAGACAAATAAATATCTAAAATTAAAATTATTGAAAATCAGTAGAAACATAAATGAAAGTAAAGTTTTAGGCTATGGTTTAGAATAAAAATAAATGAAAAGTCACTAGTACAACTAACTATTATTTTTTTTAATTGTACAAAAAATATAATAACTTGTTCATTCGCACGAATATTGGTATGATTACCTGTGCATTCACACGGTACTAGTGTGTTATCTAAGTGTGCGTTTGTATGAATTTTGGTATGATTACTCGTACGTTTACAGGTAGGGTGGAAATATGCTAAGCTAGGCTTTATAAGGCCTAAGTCTGACCTACGATAAACTTACAAGGCTTGAGTCTGGCCTATGGCCTACTATAGCCTCTCTTTTTCAGCCTTGTCTGGTCTTTTCAAAAGACTGGACTGACCTGAAAGCCTATTTAAAATCCTCTTTCTCATTAAGATTTTCAATTAATTTGTATTACTTAAGAAGCCTTATAGGTCGACCTATATATGAATATTTATGTTGGTCTATTTAACATTTTTTTCTAATATATGCATATATAGACAAACTTATTTAACATTTTTTCTAATATATATGCATATATAGGTCAGCCTATTTAGACTATTTTTAATATATATGAAAATATAGGTCGGCCCAAAGCCGTCTCAAGTATTTAGAGGCCCTGTGTAGATTATTCACACTTTAACCATAAAAAACTAATTGAGACCTTATATACTCGCGATTTAACCTACCAAATATTTTATGAGACCCTATTTAGCTATGGTTTAACCTTAGAAATTTTGAGGTATGTGCGGTAGCCCACTTTGCACGCCCTCAAAGACGGCACTGGATCGGTCTATAATACTTCATAGGCTTTTTTAATAGCTTAAGTCTGGCCTGTGTAATTAAATAGGCTTTTAAAAAGCCTAAGTCTGACATTTTTATCAAATAGGTCTGGTCTGGCCTTAAATAGGCTAGGCTATAGGCCCTTGTAGTCCGACCTTGTCTATTCTCATCCCTATTTACACGGTATTGATGTGTTACCCATGCATCCGCGAGGTATAGGTTTGGACCGCGTATTTGTCACCAATTTATCATAGAATTTCGAATAAATTATAAAACATCAAAATATTAATTGATAAAAGAAAAAAATTGAGATGGAAGATGAATATTTATGTTGTTTTCTTAATTATATTCATAAATCATAACTATAACTTAAATGTTATTTAATTATATTTTTAATCTAATGGTAATATATATTTAAAAACCAACATTTAAATATAAAACAACATGAAAAACATTAAAGTTATAAAAAACACACATTGGAAAACCAAGTGCTAGCTTTAACCATGATAAATCATACGCAGCTTATTAAAAATAACTTAAAACACAGCTTAGTAAAAACAACTTAAAGGAAACAAATTGTACACAACTTAAAGGAGACAACTTATTAAAAACAAATTGCTCGAATAACCAGAAAAAAATCAGAATTAAAAACAAATTTCACAGAAGAAAAGAAACATATGGTAGACGATATAGAAGAATCAGAAGTAGCTTTGATTCGTTCCACACATTAGAAATGTTCAGCTTTGCAGTAGCTGCAAGATAAAGGTGTTTGTTAGAATGAAAAACAGAAAACTAAGGTCACCACTTAATATTCTTACTGAGCTAAGACGACATCACGCTGTGGTATCCTGGCAGCAAGATCTGTTGCAAAATGAAATAAAAATAAACTTTAGGAAAGGTGGTGTTAAAGTAGTTTTACAAATAACAGTTAGGGAAACTTAAATCCAAAATATTCACTGGTTCTAATCCAAAATAAACACAGATATTTAGTGGCAAACTTAAATCTCTTATGGATAGATTCAATAAGAAATTCATTGGTTCTAATATCACTGGTTCTAATTTAGACAAGTGTTTATGTCATAAAACATCACTAACTCTAAATATATAATACTATATGTTGATTATAGACATTACAATCCACATACAAGTAAAACAAAAATTATAAGAGGTCAATAACCAATTTGAAGAGTTGTATGGTGTCAACTTACAATTATCAAAATATGATTTTGTTTCTCTGTTTGACCTATAGAAAAGTGCTAAGTGCTCAGTTCGTATATCCATGAAAGAGATCTTCTCTATGTTTTCCATTTCACTTTCCAACATCTTTGGCCTCCTTAACACTGCAAGTGCTGCGCAACTTTGTTCTCCATTTCCTGGTGTTTTGCCTCTTCCTGCAGATTGGTTTCATGTGTAATCCTTGAAAATTGTAGAAGTACCTCATGGATACAATTTTTATGGTGTAATCCTTGAAAATTGCAATGAAAACAAACAGAAAATGAAAAGGTATAAACTAATGTTATCTACAAGTAAACTATTTTGTATTAATATTTTGGTTCTATCAGAAAGGAATATGATAATACAAAGCAATGTATATTAACTTAAGCTCATGTTGTATTCTCTTAAGTATATGATTTAAAATGATATAGATATATTAATAAGTAACTTCCAACCGAGTTCGAAGCCGAGGAAATTTGCAGCTCCACACAATTCAAATCTGTGACAGAAAACTCCACCTCTTACCCACAAAATCCGAACCAAATTGAAACAGCTTCATAAACTTTCAAAACAATTCAACCAAACCTGCACAATAAAAGCCAATTAATTCTACAGCAATAACAACATAATCGAACCAGTTCATCTAACAAAATCAGACCTATAAAATCAGATAAAAGATCACTATAAAAATATAAATTGTATGTGTTTCTTCATCAGTACACCAAATTTGTGAAAATAAACTCACAATAACCAGAATCGAAACATCAACCAGCATGAACAACACAAACATTAATTAGCAAAGTTATAAAATCTCAACTTTAACATACTTTAGCAAAATACCAATAAGATCAGTATAAAAATCACAACTTAAATAACATTCATCAAAATCAGAAATAAGATCACTATAAAAAATAATACTTTATAAAAATAAGATCTTTAAGTCTCTTTATAAACATCACTACAATCTGTATGAAACTACAAAAAACAATAAATTTTAAAACTTGACCAAAATCGAAACTTAAAAGATGATAATATGTATGAAACTACTCTGTTACACCATATTTGGGAACATAGACTCACAATCCCCATTTTAGTAAAACCCATGACAATGAAAAAACGAAATGTCACAAAATGATGAAGAACCGAAGTATGAAGATGAAGAAAGCATAAGAACAAAATACAATGAAGGAGAGACAAGGGAGAAACGTTAAGATAGTTTAGCAAAATAACAAAAAACATTAGTCTAAAAATCACAACTTTAACAACATTCATCAAAATCAAAAATGTTACAAAATGATGAAGAACCGAAGTATGAAGATGAAGAAAGCATAAGAACAAAACATGATGAAGGAGAGACAATGGAGAAACGTTGTTGGCTTACCTGTGGAATGCAGAGAAGAGAGAAGGAAAAATCGGAGGCTTATGGAGAGAGAAGGAAGAAACCGAATGGATGTAAAAAAAGAGAATGAGAGGAAAATATTGAAATTGGGTTTGGCTTTGGCTTTGTCTACCGTGTAAAAGCCTAATTCAAGGTATCAACTATTACACAATGTTTAATTTGTTGTTATGAAATAACCAACAACAAAATTGAAAAAGGGTGCCACTTGGATTAATGGTGACATATGATTGGTCTATTTGAAGTTTGATTTAGCAAATTACTAAAATGGGTATAACTTAGTGCAAATGAAAATAAACAAAAGGGTAATTAAGGGAGTTAATAGGCATATTGTAATCTTAGTTAGGTAGTTGATACAATAGAACTGAAAAACCATAAAACCTCAAATATATCATTTGATTTCTATACAACCAAAAAAAAATCATTTGAACTGGAACTATTCAACTCAGAAGCAAAGTTAAAACAAAAAATATACATTGAAGGGTTAAAACTTGTTTGCCCTCTTCCATTCACTTGGGTTTAAACAAATCGAAAAAAATAACTGAAACATTGTAAGCTTCCATTTACTTAGGTTTTAACAGTTTCATAAACTGAGACAAAACCATAAGAAAAAACTTGAAACCCATGATAAGGAGAGACGATGAAGATGAGACATTGAAGCATATAAATCTTCGACAAGAACATGTTAATAAGCATCAAGAGTGACAAGAACATTGGTCAATAACTTAAACATCATACCTTGTGAAAACTGGGGTTGTGGAAGAGATTTAACCTGCAAAATGCAAGGGGAAAATGGGGAACAAAATGCCATGAAACATCTTCAACCATTGTTAGACCACAATATAACAACAACAACACATAAGTAACAACCACAGATTTCTCGGCACATAAAAGATATTTTAGAACAACAGTTTAAGGCAAACACAAAATCCATGAAAAAATGAGATTACCTTAAGGATGGATCTTGGATTTGAAACTGTAGAAAACGGAGAAGAAAGGAAGATCAAACAAGATGAAGAATGAGAATGAAAGATGTTTTTTTGAACAATAAGAGTAATAGTAGTCAGTAGTGTTATAACTTTTAATTCGCAACGGTTCCGTTTTTTAACATGAAAATTTTGTATCCATGAAATATTTACCTGCAGCATTACAAACTCATCACTCTGTAATTTGTTAGGGTTTTTTGGTTTAGAGAGAGAAGAGGGAAACCCAAAGAGAGATAGTGAGAGAGTGTTGAAAATGACAAAAGTGTGGAAAGTGGGTGGATAGAGGAGAATGAGAGGGAAGAGGGAATTTGAAAAAATGAATGCCACTTGTTCAAAGGGACTCTTTTCATTGGTTGGAATTAATTCAATTAGTAAATTACGATAAGGGGCAATTCTTAGTGTTAATTAAAATGCAAGAAAGGGTAATTTCGACGGTTTGGTGGCATCTTCTATTCTTAGTTAGGTAGTTGATTTCCTGGTGTTTTGCCTCTTCCTGCAGATTGGTTTCATGTGTAATCCTTGAAAATTGTAGAAGTACCTCATGGATACAATTTTTATGGTGTAATCCTTGAAAATTGCAATGAAAACAAACAGAAAATGAAAAGGTATAAACTAATGTTATCTACAAGTAAACTATTTTGTATTAATATTTTGGTTCTATCAGAAAGGAATATGATAATACAAAGCAATGTATATTAACTTAAGCTCATGTTGTATTCTCTTAAGTATATGATTTAAAATGATATAGATATATTAATAAGTAACTTCCAACCGAGTTCGAAGCCGAGGAAATTTGCAGCTCCACACAATTCAAATCTGTGACAGAAAACTCCACCTCTTACCCACAAAATCCGAACCAAATTGAAACAGCTTCATAAACTTTCAAAACAATTCAACCAAACCTGCACAATAAAAGCCAATTAATTCTACAGCAATAACAACATAATCGAACCAGTTCATCTAACAAAATCAGACCTATAAAATCAGATAAAAGATCACTATAAAAATATAAATTGTATGTGTTTCTTCATCAGTACACCAAATTTGTGAAAATAAACTCACAATAACCAGAATCGAAACATCAACCAGCATGAACAACACAAACATTAATTAGCAAAGTTATAAAATCTCAACTTTAACATACTTTAGCAAAATACCAATAAGATCAGTATAAAAATCACAACTTAAATAACATTCATCAAAATCAGAAATAAGATCACTATAAAAAATAATACTTTATAAAAATAAGATCTTTAAGTCTCTTTATAAACATCACTACAATCTGTATGAAACTACAAAAAACAATAAATTTTAAAACTTGACCAAAATCGAAACTTAAAAGATGATAATATGTATGAAACTACTCTGTTACACCATATTTGGGAACATAGACTCACAATCCCCATTTTAGTAAAACCCATGACAATGAAAAAACGAAATGTCACAAAATGATGAAGAACCGAAGTATGAAGATGAAGAAAGCATAAGAACAAAATACAATGAAGGAGAGACAAGGGAGAAACGTTAAGATAGTTTAGCAAAATAACAAAAAACATTAGTCTAAAAATCACAACTTTAACAACATTCATCAAAATCAAAAATGTAACAAAATGATGAAGAACCGAAGTATGAAGATGAAGAAAGCATAAGAACAAAACATGATGAAGGAGAGACAATGGAGAAACGTTGTTGGCTTACCTGTGGAATGCAGAGAAGAGAGAAGGAAAAATCGGAGGCTTATGGAGAGAGAAGGAAGAAACCGAATGGATGTAAAAAAAGAGAATGAGAGGAAAATATTGAAATTGGGTTTGGCTTTGGCTTTGTCTACCGTGTAAAAGCCTAATTCAAGGTATCAACTATTACACAATGTTTAATTTGTTGTTATGAAATAACCAACAACAAAATTGAAAAAGGGTGCCACTTGGATTAATGGTGACATATGATTGGTCTATTTGAAGTTTGATTTAGCAAATTACTAAAATGGGTATAACTTAGTGCAAATGAAAATAAACAAAAGGGTAATTAAGGGAGTTAATAGGCATATTGTAATCTTAGTTAGGTAGTTGATACAATAGAACTGAAAAACCATAAAACCTCAAATATATCATTTGATTTCTATACAACCAAAAAAAAATCATTTGAACTGGAACTATTCAACTCAGAAGCAAAGTTAAAACAAAAAATATACATTGAAGGGTTAAAACTTGTTTGCCCTCTTCCATTCACTTGGGTTTAAACAAATCGAAAAAAATAACTGAAACATTGTAAGCTTCCATTTACTTAGGTTTTAACAGTTTCATAAACTGAGACAAAACCATAAGAAAAAACTTGAAACCCATGATAAGGAGAGACGATGAAGATGAGACATTGAAGCATATAAATCTTCGACAAGAACATGTTAATAAGCATCAAGAGTGACAAGAACATTGGTCAATAACTTAAACATCATACTTTGTGAAAACTGGGGTTGTGGAAGAGATTTAACCTGCAAAATGCAAGGGGAAAATGGGGAACAAAATGCCATGAAACATCTTCAACCATTGTTAGACCACAATATAACAACAACAACACATAAGTAACAACCACAGATTTCTCGGCACATAAAAGATATTTTAGAACAACAGTTTAAGGCAAACACGAAATCCATGAAAAAATGAGATTACCTTAAGGATGGATCTTGGATTTGAAACTGTAGAAAACGGAGAAGAAAGGAAGATCAAACAAGATGAAGAATGAGAATGAAAGATGTTTTTTTGAACAATAAGAGTAATAGTAGTCAGTAGTGTTATAACTTTTAATTCGCAACGGTTCCGTTTTTTAACATGAAAATTTTGTATCCATGAAATATTTACCTGCAGCATTACAAACTCATCACTCTGTAATTTGTTAGGGTTTTTTGGTTTAGAGAGAGAAGAGGGAAACCCAGAGAGAGATAGTGAGAGAGTGTTGAAAATGACAAAAGTGTGGAAAGTGGGTGGATAGAGGAGAATGAGAGGGAAGAGGGAATTTGAAAAAATGAATGCCACTTGTTCAAAGGGACTCTTTTCATTGGTTGGAATTAATTCAATTAGTAAATTACGATAAGGGGCAATTCTTAGTGTTAATTAAAATGCAAGAAAGGGTAATTTCGACGGTTTGGTGGCATCTTCTATTCTTAGTTAGGTAGTTGATTTCCTGGTGTTTTGCCTCTTCCTGCAGATTGGTTTCATGTGTAATCCTTGAAAATTGTAGAAGTACCTCATGGATACAATTTTTATGGTGTAATCCTTGAAAATTGCAATGAAAACAAACAGAAAATGAAAAGGTATAAACTAATGTTATCTACAAGTAAACTATTTTGTATTAATATTTTGGTTCTATCAGAAAGGAATATGATAATACAAAGCAATGTATATTAACTTAAGCTCATGTTGTATTCTCTTAAGTATATGATTTAAAATGATATAGATATATTAATAAGTAACTTCCAACCGAGTTCGAAGCCGAGGAAATTTGCAGCTCCACACAATTCAAATCTGTGACAGAAAACTCCACCTCTTACCCACAAAATCCGAACCAAATTGAAACAGCTTCATAAACTTTCAAAACAATTCAACCAAACCTGCACAATAAAAGCCAATTAATTCTACAGCAATAACAACATAATCGAACCAGTTCATCTAACAAAATCAGACCTATAAAATCAGATAAAAGATCACTATAAAAATATAAATTGTATGTGTTTCTTCATCAGTACACCAAATTTGTGAAAATAAACTCACAATAACCAGAATCGAAACATCAACCAGCATGAACAACACAAACATTAATTAGCAAAGTTATAAAATCTCAACTTTAACATACTTTAGCAAAATACCAATAAGATCAGTATAAAAATCACAACTTAAATAACATTCATCAAAATCAGAAATAAGATCACTATAAAAAATAATACTTTATAAAAATAAGATCTTTAAGTCTCTTTATAAACATCACTACAATCTGTATGAAACTACAAAAAACAATAAATTTTAAAACTTGACCAAAATCGAAACTTAAAAGATGATAATATGTATGAAACTACTCTGTTACACCATATTTGGGAACATAGACTCACAATCCCCATTTTAGTAAAACCCATGACAATGAAAAAACGAAATGTCACAAAATGATGAAGAACCGAAGTATGAAGATGAAGAAAGCATAAGAACAAAATACAATGAAGGAGAGACAAGGGAGAAACGTTAAGATAGTTTAGCAAAATAACAAAAAACATTAGTCTAAAAATCACAACTTTAACAACATTCATCAAAATCAAAAATGTAACAAAATGATGAAGAACCGAAGTATGAAGATGAAGAAAGCATAAGAACAAAACATGATGAAGGAGAGACAATGGAGAAACGTTGTTGGCTTACCTGTGGAATGCAGAGAAGAGAGAAGGAAAAATCGGAGGCTTATGGAGAGAGAAGGAAGAAACCGAATGGATGTAAAAAAAGAGAATGAGAGGAAAATATTGAAATTGGGTTTGGCTTTGGCTTTGTCTACCGTGTAAAAGCCTAATTCAAGGTATCAACTATTACACAATGTTTAATTTGTTGTTATGAAATAACCAACAACAAAATTGAAAAAGGGTGCCACTTGGATTAATGGTGACATATGATTGGTCTATTTGAAGTTTGATTTAGCAAATTACTAAAATGGGTATAACTTAGTGCAAATGAAAATAAACAAAAGGGTAATTAAGGGAGTTAATAGGCATATTGTAATCTTAGTTAGGTAGTTGATACAATAGAACTGAAAAACCATAAAACCTCAAATATATCATTTGATTTCTATACAACCAAAAAAAAATCATTTGAACTGGAACTATTCAACTCAGAAGCAAAGTTAAAACAAAAAATATACATTGAAGGGTTAAAACTTGTTTGCCCTCTTCCATTCACTTGGGTTTAAACAAATCGAAAAAAATAACTGAAACATTGTAAGCTTCCATTTACTTAGGTTTTAACAGTTTCATAAACTGAGACAAAACCATAAGAAAAAACTTGAAACCCATGATAAGGAGAGACGATGAAGATGAGACATTGAAGCATATAAATCTTCGACAAGAACATGTTAATAAGCATCAAGAGTGACAAGAACATTGGTCAATAACTTAAACATCATACCTTGTGAAAACTGGGGTTGTGGAAGAGATTTAACCTGAAAAATGCAAGGGAAAAATGAGGAACAAAATGCCATGAAACATCTTCAACCATTGTTAGACCACAATATAACAACAACAACACATAAGTAACAACCACAGATTTCTCGGCACATAAAAGATATTTTAGAACAACAGTTTAAGGCAAACACGAAATCCATGAAAAAATGAGATTACCTTAAGGATGGATCTTGGATTTGAAACTGTAGAAAACGGAGAAGAAAGGAAGATCAAACAAGATGAAGAATGAGAATGAAAGATGTTTTTTTGAACAATAAGAGTAATAGTAGTCAGTAGTGTTATAACTTTTAATTCGCAACGGTTCCGTTTTTTAACATGAAAATTTTGTATCCATGAAATATTTACCTGCAGCATTACAAACTCATCACTCTGTAATTTGTTAGGGTTTTTTGGTTTAGAGAGAGAAGAGGGAAACCCAGAGAGAGATAGTGAGAGAGTGTTGAAAATGACAAAAGTGTGGAAAGTGGGTGGATAGAGGAGAATGAGAGGGAAGAGGGAATTTGAAAAAATGAATGCCACTTGTTCAAAGGGACTCTTTTCATTGGTTGGAATTAATTCAATTAGTAAATTACGATAAGGGGCAATTCTTAGTGTTAATTAAAATGCAAGAAAGGGTAATTTCGACGGTTTGGTGGCATCTTCTATTCTTAGTTAGGTAGTTGATTTCCTGGTGTTTTGCCTCTTCCTGCAGATTGGTTTCATGTGTAATCCTTGAAAATTGTAGAAGTACCTCATGGATACAATTTTTATGGTGTAATCCTTGAAAATTGCAATGAAAACAAACAGAAAATGAAAAGGTATAAACTAATGTTATCTACAAGTAAACTATTTTGTATTAATATTTTGGTTCTATCAGAAAGGAATATGATAATACAAAGCAATGTATATTAACTTAAGCTCATGTTGTATTCTCTTAAGTATATGATTTAAAATGATATAGATATATTAATAAGTAACTTCCAACCGAGTTCGAAGCCGAGGAAATTTGCAGCTCCACACAATTCAAATCTGTGACAGAAAACTCCACCTCTTACCCACAAAATCCGAACCAAATTGAAACAGCTTCATAAACTTTCAAAACAATTCAACCAAACCTGCACAATAAAAGCCAATTAATTCTACAGCAATAACAACATAATCGAACCAGTTCATCTAACAAAATCAGACCTATAAAATCAGATAAAAGATCACTATAAAAATATAAATTGTATGTGTTTCTTCATCAGTACACCAAATTTGTGAAAATAAACTCACAATAACCAGAATCGAAACATCAACCAGCATGAACAACACAAACATTAATTAGCAAAGTTATAAAATCTCAACTTTAACATACTTTAGCAAAATACCAATAAGATCAGTATAAAAATCACAACTTAAATAACATTCATCAAAATCAGAAATAAGATCACTATAAAAAATAATACTTTATAAAAATAAGATCTTTAAGTCTCTTTATAAACATCACTACAATCTGTATGAAACTACAAAAAACAATAAATTTTAAAACTTGACCAAAATCGAAACTTAAAAGATGATAATATGTATGAAACTACTCTGTTACACCATATTTGGGAACATAGACTCACAATCCCCATTTTAGTAAAACCCATGACAAGGAAAAAACGAAATGTCACAAAATGATGAAGAACCGAAGTATGAAGATGAAGAAAGCATAAGAACAAAATACAATGAAGGAGAGACAAGGGAGAAACGTTAAGATAGTTTAGCAAAATAACAAAAAACATTAGTCTAAAAATCACAACTTTAACAACATTCATCAAAATCAAAAATGTTACAAAATGATGAAGAACCGAAGTATGAAGATGAAGAAAGCATAAGAACAAAACATGATGAAGGAGAGACAATGGAGAAACGTTGTTGGCTTACCTGTGGAATGCAGAGAAGAGAGAAGGAAAAATCGGAGGCTTATGGAGAGAGAAGGAAGAAACCGAATGGATGTAAAAAAAGAGAATGAGAGGAAAATATTGAAATTGGGTTTGGCTTTGGCTTTGTCTACCGTGTAAAAGCCTAATTCAAGGTATCAACTATTACACAATGTTTAATTTGTTGTTATGAAATAACCAACAACAAAATTGAAAAAGGGTGCCACTTGGATTAATGGTGACATATGATTGGTCTATTTGAAGTTTGATTTAGCAAATTACTAAAATGGGTATAACTTAGTGCAAATGAAAATAAACAAAAGGGTAATTAAGGGAGTTAATAGGCATATTGTAATCTTAGTTAGGTAGTTGATACAATAGAACTGAAAAACCATAAAACCTCAAATATATCATTTGATTTCTATACAACCAAAAAAAAATCATTTGAACTGGAACTATTCAACTCAGAAGCAAAGTTAAAACAAAAAATATACATTGAAGGGTTAAAACTTGTTTGCCCTCTTCCATTCACTTGGGTTTAAACAAATCGAAAAAAATAACTGAAACATTGTAAGCTTCCATTTACTTAGGTTTTAACAGTTTCATAAACTGAGACAAAACCATAAGAAAAAACTTGAAACCCATGATAAGGAGAGACGATGAAGATGAGACATTGAAGCATATAAATCTTCGACAAGAACATGTTAATAAGCATCAAGAGTGACAAGAACATTGGTCAATAACTTAAACATCATACCTTGTGAAAACTGGGGTTGTGGAAGAGATTTAACCTGCAAAATGCAAGGGAAAAATGGGGAACAAAATGCCATGAAACATCTTCAACCATTGTTAGACCACAATATAACAACAACAACACATAAGTAACAACCACAGATTTCTCGGCACATAAAAGATATTTTAGAACAACAGTTTAAGGCAAACACGAAATCCATGAAAAAATGAGATTACCTTAAGGATGGATCTTGGATTTGAAACTGTAGAAAACGGAGAAGAAAGGAAGATCAAACAAGATGAAGAATGAGAATGAAAGATGTTTTTTTGAACAATAAGAGTAATAGTAGTCAGTAGTGTTATAACTTTTAATTCGCAACGGTTCCGTTTTTTAACATGAAAATTTTGTATCCATGAAATATTTACCTGCAGCATTACAAACTCATCACTCTGTAATTTGTTAGGGTTTTTTGGTTTAGAGAGAGAAGAGGGAAACCCAGAGAGAGATAGTGAGAGAGTGTTGAAAATGACAAAAGTGTGGAAAGTGGGTGGATAGAGGAGAATGAGAGGGAAGAGGGAATTTGAAAAAATGAATGCCACTTGTTCAAAGGGACTCTTTTCATTGGTTGGAATTAATTCAATTAGTAAATTACGATAAGGGGCAATTCTTAGTGTTAATTAAAATGCAAGAAAGGGTAATTTCGACGGTTTGGTGACATCTTCTATTCTTAGTTAGGTAGTTGATTATGTAATGAAAAAGCTAATGGAGAATACTTCATTTCCTTTTTTCCACATACAAGTACACGTATTTATAATGTCACTCTCCATTGAGATAATCACTTTCCAAGCGATATTATACAACAAACCAAATTAATCTTCTTCTTGTTATTTGAGATATAACAACAACAAAGAATGCCTTTAACTTGATCTAATGGGAAGGAACATGAGACTAACATGACCCAATTATAAAATAAATTAACAAAAAGTAGTAAAACCTTAAAATAGGAAAATAAAATCCAGACATTAAAAAAAAAAAAGTCTGATTACCAATCCAAAATATGCAGGTAAGACACTTAAAAATCTTGGTCCAAAAGCCTGCAAAATCCCCACCATCCATATTCCTTAAGTTGATGATGGATGATCTTGTAGAACTAGTTTCCCATAACCTTTGTGCAAACTAAAAGTTACACATCCAAAATAATCATGTTTTATGCCAGATATACACACTACCAAAAAGAGCATATTGAACAGGCAATTGAGAAACTTTCTAAAATAATCACAAGTTGATTGATTGACTAACATTTAAATGTCAACTTTCAGTTTTGAACTTTTGTTAGATTTCTCAACAAGTACTTGTAGAAAGTGACATAATAACAAGTCTATCATCTAACTCGGATCATTTCTCATGCAGCTTATCATGAACTTTTCTAGCTTTTGCATTCCTAAATGCACAACCAATTCACATTGTCTCATTCCTTAACAATTTAGTATCAATTCACCAAGGCCTCAAAATATATCACAATCAGGTTTTGACAGAACTATAATGCCAAGAGAATACATTGTAATCTTTACATTATTATCTGCTAAGTTGCATTAATATTTTAGATTCTTGATTTAAAGCAAAACCCCCTAGAAATAAAGAATAATCGATAAACTACAATTCTCCATATTACACTCAAAAAGAATAAAAAGATTCCCTCATTTTTGTTGTAAGAAACAATTGGCACTGCATGATGAAGTACGAGAAGGCCAGATCTATCGGGCTTTATCGTACTGCATCGTGCAATGCTTGAGGATGAAGGAATCTATCCATTAGCTGTCATAGAACACAGGTTAGGAATGCTAAAGTCGAGCTTGATTCTTTGTCTCCGCCATCTCAGTAAAAGTGTACTTATGCAAAAGAAGTCAGACTTGGTTGTACTGATAATCTCTCTATTAAAAAAGAAGTTAAAAGAGAGAACAAATAAGGCATAAGAAACATATTAGAATAATCTTTCTCAAAAATAAGAGAAAATTGATGCGTATATAAATAAGCAAAAGATGTGACTTACTTATGAGTTCATAAGTAACAATCATAGTTGTTCCATAAAGTGACATATTCAAAAATCTTGGTCCAAACCCTCGGTAAAATCCCCACCATCCATCTTCCTTAACTAGAGTTCTTGCGGTCTTCAGTACCGATGGTCTTCCAGAACCATAATTGTCCATAACCTATGTACAAATTTCAAGTAACACATCCAAAATAACCATATTCAAGTTCAAACCAAAAAGTAAAACATTTAACATGAAAGAAATACCAATTGATTGATCGAGTGAAAAATGAATATCAATCTGAAATACTCAAAAAATATGAACATTTTTTCTTCTTCTTTAACTGCACCAGTCCAAGAAACAAAAATTTCGAATACCTGAAGTCGTGTTTTAACGGTATCTATGGGAGTAGTGATAATAGACGAACAAGCACCAGCCACCATCCCAGCAGTAGCCTGAACTGTCACCATTTCCACATGTGAAGGCCTCTTTTCCATATCATCATTGTATCCTAGACTCCTAAAATAAATAAGCATATATAAGTTAAAACCATAAAAGGAAGGAAAGTACTATTAGAAATTCAATTATTTTGTAGATTATTCCAAAACCTCCAAATTATGTGCTGTGCTCCACCATATGAACCCCACCAAAGTGCAGATGCTGGAGATTGCGTTACAGCCGTTAATCCAAAACCTCTATACAAACCACGAAAACCCTCCGCATGCAGCACTCTTCGGATAACATCAAACGGTCCTCTACAACATGAAGTTCCAGGTAGACCTTGAACCATTAACCTCTGGCAGATCTGAGAAAACATCAAACAAAATTATTCACAATAATGTTCTGTTAAGTCAGTTCAGTTAGTAGTTGTGCACTGACATCAGATGCAGGGTGCAGATACCTGCAAACATCTAAAAATATTACTTACCACATCCAAAGGCACAAAATAAACACAAGACACCAAATTTGAAACCATGCCAGCAACTCCATTTGCAAGACCAATCCTAGATGCTTCTGGAATATCACTACCTTGAGTGTGTTTCAACACAATATCCTTTGATATCTCAAGAGATGTGAGGGCTAAAACCCTACCAGGCACTGATCCAATAGCAGAAGTACCAAAACCTCTAAAGATGCCAGGAATTCCATCACTCTTGATAATATGAGTGAACACTGACATTCCCTTCATGTTAGAGAGTCCTGAACTAGCTACTTGCATCCTTGTTTTCACCACTGCTGTTGGGTGAAGTAATGCTGATTGAGCTGTGAAGAGTATTGCACCTATGATATGAAACCTAGTCTTATCCAATCTAATTAAAAAAAATAGATATTGTTATTTGAACATCAGAGTCAATGTTTAAAAAACCTACTGCAAAAACGACTGCGACAAAAAGGTGATCAGAGAGTATAAGTTAAGACAAAAAATAAAAGTGATGGTTATTTTTGGTTACCTGTCCCAATTTATGTCTGTATCGGACAGTGCCAACTGTGGAGTGGTGGTGGCAACCTCGGTTTCCATGGCCATGATTATCTAAACGAGCTTTTCTTACTATATTTTGTGGTGTTGTTTTGCAGAGATGAATGAAACACTATTTGTTTCTTTCTGTTTCTGGAACTCTTGTTGTGTGTTGTTGAAGATTGATGACAGAGGAACATTTGAGTGAACAGAGGAATATTGCTAACCGCCTGAATAGAATGTTCAAGACCTTTCGTTGTTTTTTAGTTTTTATTTTTTGTTTAATTAAGTAAAGGCAAACATGACACTAATTTGGAGTTTTTATTTCATGTTATTTTTTATATTTATTTATAGATAAAAATATTGTATTAGATTAATTTTTTCTAGAGGGTATTGATATTTGATACTCAAATGAAGGTAAGAATATTTAAAAATTTATCAAAATAAAATAGAAAGGAGTTTTTAATTTATAAAATAATCTCTATAAAATAAACTAGTTAGGAATATAAATTTAAAAATTTAAAAATAATATAATGTGAATATATAGAATAAAAATAATAATGAGTTGGTTCATTTTATAATGACCAATTGTATATATTAGTGCGGACCTATGCGGAGGAGATTGCTTTGTTTGGAGTCTTAAAGATGAAGAGTTTTGAGAATTTCTTTTTTATCTTGTAAGGGTGAAAAACCCCTGAAAACTCCAAAATATTTTTCGGAGATGTATTCTTGAAAGCACCTTTTATGCGTTTGAAAGGTGTTTCGGAGATTTATCTCTGAAATCACTCCTGACATGGAATTAGATTAAAACGATAATAAAAACGTGAACGGAAAATGATAAGAAATATCAAACGATAATAAGCACAAAATGTTGTTCCGAAAATAGTAAAATATAATACATAATTGTTCTGGAATAAAAAAAAACATAGCCTACTGCGTGTGCCTAATTCGCACCCCCTAACCCCCCCTCTACCTCATGTATCTCACCACAGTCGCTGCCTCGCTAACCACCCTCTCCATGATGGTCACTGCCTCGGGTCCGCCCTTCTCAATTATCCTTAAGTCCAAAGCCTCCTGCTCAATCGCTTGTATCCGCTGACAGATCGGCAAGACATTAGTGGCATGGTCATCCTCAGTCTGCTGGTTCTCCAAAATCTTCTCATGAGTTGACCTAAGTGGACGTCCAGGAGCATCCAGTGTCATGATAGAGTGTGACACTATGTAGAACCATGTCACGTATCCCTCTACGCAATGTCAATTGCTGGATGCCTGCATCAACCGATACTCCTCTAGCACCATATGTTGCTCCCAATCCTCAAAGATGTCATCAAGATCCCGGCGGGCAATGGTGTCACGAACAACCTGAGTTTGAGATCTGAGTGTAGTCTGAACATAGCCAAATTGCTGCATGCATAACTCCGGCAGATACCCGACCATAGTGTCAGTCCCACATGCCAGCCACTCGGAGTACAAAGAGATGGAGTCAAATGGGATAATTTCCCTATGATCCTCGAATGGCGTCCATAAGATGTCATCATGAACAGTCCGATCAAGATACATCTGGAACGGCGGCACAACCTGATTCCCTATGTGGGGGAGATACATGGCATCCCTCGGCATCACCTCTGTATAGTCAAGATTAAGATTAAAATCATGAATGCGATGGAAGTGAGAAATGATCCATCATTGAAAAATGAATAAGAGTCGTGTAAGAAAAAAATATTAATAGTAAAATAAATTTAATAGTGGGAATGAAAGGTACTGTAAGCAGTGTGCAAGAGCTTGTAAGCTGCCTCATCCTCCAATTAGAGACTGAAGGTGGAGAAAAACACAAGAAATGGGAGATTGAATTATGTTCTTTATCAATTAAAATTCCCTTTCTCCAAATTCTTTTCTTTCTCTTAGTATTTCATCTTCTGGATATGCTTTTAATGTTGCGGAAGCATGCTTGGAATGGAGTTGCATAATCAATGAGATATTCATTTTAACTTCTTTATATCATCAGAACTTCTGACTTGTTTCAGTACAGTTCTAAAGACATTTTTACGTGAGCGTTCTGAGTTAAAGGAATTGTGCAGAAAGTAAAAGACACGTTCATTTTTATCCTGGTTCACCTTCTGAATAAGGCTACCTCCAATCCACCTTCCTCAGGTGATTTGCCTCTCAACAGAGGTCTTAATCCATTATAATCAAACTTGATTACATCTGCACGATCTGATCCACACATATAACATCAATTGACTCTTGGACTTCTGACCTTAACTTGGTCTCCAAGAGAATTTCCACAATGACCACCATCATTGTCTTCTCAAGCTTCTGACCTTTACTTGGTCGCTCAAGGCATCATCACCAAATTAAATTGGTTTCAATACAATGCTTCTTAATAAGCAAATATTCTAGTTATAATTACATGACAAGTAATCACTTTTAAGTGAATAATCGTTGAAGTCTTCTTGTCTGGATCTTCTGATGAGATCCATTGCTTGGTATGAGTAGGCAAAGTAGGAACGTTAGCTTCAGTTGTTGAGAGCTTATTCAAGTTGATCTTCATCTTTAATTCTTCTATAAAGGCAGATTGTGAACATAGTATCTATTCAGAGTTGCCTTTCATTTTGATCTTCTACTCTTCTCTTCAAGCAGATTAAGAACAACGGTTCTTATTCAAGGTTTCTTCTTGTTTTGATCTTCTATTCTTCTCTTCAAGCAGATTAAGAACAACAGTACTTATTCAAGGTTGCTTCTTGTTTTGATCTTCTATTCTTCTCTTCAAGCAGATTAAGAACAACAGTTCTTATTCAAGGTTGCTTCTTGTTTTGATCTTCTATTCTTCTCTTCAAGCAGATTAAGAATAACAGTTTTATAGTTTCTACAAAGATAGTGTTTCAGATAGCTTTTGTTTAAGCTTTTAATCATTTTCCAGTTTTGAGCACTACATCTTCTTGAACCTCTATATTTCCATGATGAATATTTATTCTATTTATACCCTTTTAGATTGTATCTGTTATCTTGATCTTTGGAGAGTACAATAAATGCTTGCGTGTTGCTTTCTTACTTTTGTTTTCTGCGACGAGCTACATGTGGGTTGCTTTCTTCAATCAGCCTTAGGAGTTTTTCCATTGAAGTGTAGTAGGTGTATGGCTAATGATTATGTTTTTAACGACTTTTTCCCTTGATTCTGAATGTTGTTGTCTTTTATTCGTTTGTAGACTGAAGTTATATCTTCTTTCAAGGTTCTCATGTGACTTTGTTGTTTGTTGCTTTTATCTGTCTTCTGTGTGCACCTTTAGAACTTATGATGATCTTCTGCTGAACACTCATGTATTATTTTCTGATACTGTTATTGTGAATGTTGTATACGGCTTTCAACATAATATCTGCACAATTCAATGAAGTCATTAGTAATAAAATTATTACCCATAAAATATATGCTTGTTATCATCGAAACCAGATTGTGAACATAGATTCTCAATCTTGTTCTAATAGAGACTTCATTAAGCTTTTGGTATAGGTATACCAAACAGCCAGCCCCTAGTTCAACTCCCTCACCATATCCAAACCCATGAAGTACCGGAGGTATGTTACATCCACGTAGTTAGGATTTTTGTCTATTAAAAAGGGTGTGTTAACTAAGTACATGAAGTAACACCTCAAAGCACCCTGACAGTGATACTGAACAAAGAAGTCGTCACCCTCAATCTCGGAATCAGCTGCCGCATCAGGTGGTCGTGATAAAGGTCCTTCAAGAATGAGAATTTAGCATGTGCCCCATTAGTTAAGGAACACTGCTCAACTGCCTTTTCTAGTTGAGCACCCAAATAGTCAACCATCCATTCAATAGCAACATCACGAGTGATGCAGGAGTGGTTAAGGAGCCTCCATCGGATAGGAAGGTGTAGCAGGTAGGCAAAGTCATCCAGAGTGATTGTCATCTCTCCAACTGAGTGGAAAGATGATGTCTCCTTGTGCCATATCTCCAATTGAGTGGAAAGATGATGTCTCTTTGTGCCATCTCTCTACAAATGCCCCTGCATTCCATGGCTAATGGTGTTGTAACTGGAACAACAAAGTTCGAAAAGTCCAAAGGCAATAACGGCCTACTTGAACCAATCCGCAGCAGGATGATACAGAGTGGATATTTTGCGAGTGTGGTTCACGGACTTTAGTATGGTTTGTTCCTGTAAAATAAAAATTAATATCAAGAGGGAGGTGTAATAAAAAGTGTAATAAAAAAGTAATAGTGTAATAAAAAATATACTTGTCCATCCCAAACATGTCGGGCGACATGATCAGAGTAATATATCAATAGGGGGTGTCAGAGGGTCCTCCTATGTAAGATGGGGAAACATGCATGGGTGCCAAAACACGAACCTCCTCGAATGCAGGAACGTGAACTGATCAGTGCATTTTGATGCACGTTCCCTTATATTTTTACTTAGGCATTTCTATCGTTTGGTTTGTTTATTTTTATATTTTACAATGTTTTTATATTTCAGTTTATTTTATCGTTATTTAATTTTCGTATTTTATTTTCAGCTTTGACAGCTTTCACGGAAATGATCATAACTGGAGTTCCAGGAATCCGATTGAGGCGTTCTAATAATCGCCGGAAAGCTAAGAAAGAGAACTACGACTTTCATGTTAGAGCCGAAGTCAGATTTGGAACCTATATTTTCCAGATATGCGTTGGAAGCTGCAGCACTAGTTTATTTTCAGTTTTGGGTCGTTAGTAGTGGGCTTGGATTTTGTAATTTGACCCAGTTGGGTTGTAAACCGTTTGGTCCTCTCTAGTACCTAGGTCTGGCCGTACAATTCATCATTATCACTATTCACGGAAAAAATTGAAGCTTGTACGATCCCATGGCGAACTAATCCCTATTGTTGATCTACTGTTCATGTTCCACCGAATCTTTGAGGTTTTATAATTTAATCCCAATTCTTTTCCCTTTCAATAATCTTATATATGCGTTGCATGCTTAATTCGATTCATACATAATATTATTGATTTAATTCGAGTAGTTTATGTTCCTTGATCTGTTTTGTGATTTAACGTTGCTTTATCGTTAACTTGCGTATGTCAAATCATGTTTGCTTAATTCATGAGTGTTGAATCCGTTTGCTTAATTAGGATAATAGGAATATAAACCGTATAGTATCAATTTCGCTTGTTTATTGTTGCTGTAATCGAATAGGGGATAGAATTCGCTTGGGGATTAGATTTATAATTACCAATGATAAGTGGGGAACCCGAGCAGCAGAACAGCTTATTTCCTTAATCGCTTTTGATAATCATTTTTTCTATAAATCGAACCTTAAACCAAACCCCCCATTAATTGGTACTGTTAGTTAATATAATACAAGAATCCTTGTGAGAACGATATTCGAGTTTTCGTTACCGCTAAACTACTGTTTTACAAAATACTCGTTTTTGATCTGTGCGCGACAGCGAATCAAATTGGCGCCTTTGCCGGGGATTCTTGTGCATGTTAACTAATTTTAGAGTCTTAGGTTAAGTGTTTGTGCGTTTAGGCCATAGGTTCCTCGCGGTTTCGGCCATAACGCCTTTTTTAGTCGAAAAAAACGGTTTTTTTTGGAAAATTGAGTCTGATCGATAATCTGTTTTTGCCTACTGGAAGCAGAAAAATTGTGCGATCAATACTCCCCTACTCTAGAAGAGTAAGGGAATTCGACTCCAAATCGCCAAATTCATCGTTTTTCTATTTTTAATGAATGTTTTACTGTTTTCATAGAGTCAAAAAATTCAAAAAAATTCCCAAAATTCTTATTTGTCTTAATTAGATTAAATTTAGTGTTTTTATATTATTATGAATTTATTTTAATCGTTTTTCTTCGTTCTATTTGTTTCTGCCTGTTTGGGACATAGTTGATATTTCTGTGTTTGTTGATAACATGGTTGAACAAAAAACCTTAAGGCAGTTGGCTGCCCCTGATGCGAACTTATGCATTGAGTATCCAGATGTTGATGTACCTTTTGAATTGAAATATGGTTTAATACATTTGTTGCCTAGGTTTAATGGTTTTGCAGGTGAGGATCCGCATAAGCATCCGAATGAGTTTGAGTTTATGTGTTGTGCACCTTCTGAACCTTCACTAGAGGATATTGTCAAAGAAATGGCTGCAAATAATCTTCAGTATCAACAACAAATAGATTCTACTCTTCAGACTTTGCAAGCACAAATTGGACAACTTGCCACTTTATTGAATACCATGCAGCAAGCTCAAGGATCAAACCAACAACCCTTGGAAGAGCATTCTGTTTTTCAAATAGAGTTGCTTTCTGAAACTGTTGATGATACTTGTAATGATTTGCTTGCATCTGATTTTCCATCGCTGTCTAATTTTGATGGTGTTTACTCATGTTCTGATTGTACTGACACTAACGTTTGTGTTGTATGTGCTGAGATTGATGCTGCCTTGCAGGGTAACATATTTACTACAGGTGAAGTTCTTATCGATGAAGCTGTTCATGCAGCTGATACTCTTGACATCCCGACAACCTCAAGCACTCCTTCCATTGAGCAACCACCTTCCCCCGAGCTGAAGCAACTTCCTGAAAATTTGAAATACGCTTATTTAGAGAGTAATGAAAAACTCCCGATTATAATTTCTTCTAACCTTGATTTTGATCAAGAAAATAAGCTATTGCAGGTTTTGAAGAAGCATAAGAAGGTGATTAGGTGGACTTTGACTGAAATTTCTCATATTAGCCCATCTATGATTTTGCATAGGGTCTCAAGTGAAGGGGAAGATGAAACAAAAGTAGTGGGGCAGCCCCTCAATCTTTTGATCTCTGATGTTGTGGAAAAGAAGATCACGTGCCCATTCAACACTTTTATTTATCGAAGATTCTTCTTTGATCCTGGAATAAAAGGCGAAGGCACTAATAAAAAATGCAAGTTCAATAGACATTACCCAAAGCTACTCTATGAGAGCCCCACTTTAGAAGAAGAGAATGTAGAAGATATCTCTTTAGGAAAGACTGCTTATGTGATCACTTATCCTCCTTGACTACTCGGGTGTGTTCTTTCCTTTCTCTCTCTTATTTTATATTAATGTTCTTTCATTGAGGACAATGTATGTCTTAAGTGTGGGGGAGAGAATCATTTATTTGTTTTGTTTTCTTTCAATTTTTTTTTTTTGTTTTTGTTTTGTTTTCAGTACTTAAAAAAATGCATCTTTTTGAAAGTTTTGGGTTATAGACTGATTTGAGTCGAGTTTGCGGAGACTTGGGAAAAATTCACAAGATCGGTATCATTTTAACACCATTAGTCTCCTGCATATAGAAATTGATTTGAATTTTTTATTATGTTTTAGCCTTAAATTCTCATTCTCTGACAGCTCTTGAGTAGTTTATTTCAGCAGTCGGCACCATCTCTCACACACTTTACGCAGGGAAGCCGATGAATATAAGTGAGTGTTCCAAAAAAAATATATAGAAAAAGAAAAAGGGAATGCGCCTTCTAAGTTCGGTGACCCTCACCCGGTCACTTAACCCAACGGCTATAGAACCTTCAAAAAATATTTGATAATAAGACTCGTTGTTAGTTGGTTCAGCGATTTCTGGTGCTGAACTTGGTAGGGCGGATTACGGTCCGATCCCCCGCAACTACAACCGAGTAAGCAAAGGGTTATGCCACGTAAGTACCAGAACCCCGTGCAAAAAGGATCAGAGTCACTAACCGGTCGCCTTGCTATGAGTGTGTGGAGAAAACGGGCTTAATGTGATTGCGCCTGAATGAAAAAGAGCAAAAAGAAAGATGAGTAAGTTAGACTTTGACATAATAACATGATTCAAATTGGTTTGTATATTCATGAGACAATATTAGTGTTCCTACGATATCCTTAGTGTGCAAGATTAGTACCTATTAATGCAATCTTAGCCAAAGGGGAGTTTGTAGCCTAGAATGAGTAACTGATGATGCTATTGTGTTTCTTTTTATTTTATTTTGCTCGGAGTGCAAAAGTTTAAGTGTGGGGGAATTTGATCAGTGCATTTTGATGCACGTTCCCTTATATTTTTACTTAGGCATTTCTATCGTTTGGTTTGTTTATTTTTGTATTTTACAATGTTTTTATATTTCAGTTTATTTTATAGTTATTTAATTTTCGTATTTTATTTTCAGCTTTGACATCTTTCACGGAAATGATCATAACTGGAGTTTCAGGAATCCGATTGAGGCGTTCTAATAATCGCCGGAAAGCTAAGAAAGAGAACTACGACTTTCATGTTGGAGCCGAAGTCAGATTCGGAACCTATATTTTCCAGATTTGCGTTGGAAGCTGCAGCACTAGTTTATTTTCAGTTTTGGGTCGTTAGTAGTGGGCTTGGATTTTGTAATTTGACCCAGTTGGGTTGTAAACCATTTGGTCCTCTCTAGTACCTAGGTTTGGCCGTACAATTCATCATTATCACTATTCACGAAAAAAATTGAAGCTTGTACGATCCCATGGCGAACTAATCCCTATTGTTGATCTACTGTTCATGTTCCACCGAATCTTTGAGGTTTTATAATTTAATCCCAATTCTTTTCCCTTTTAATAATCTTATATATGTGTTGCATGCTTAATTCGATTCATACATAATATTATTGATTTAATTCGAGTAGTTTATGTTCCTTGATCTGTTTTGTGATTTAACGTTGCTTTATCGTTAACTTGCGTATGTCAAATCATGTTTGCTTAATTCATGAGTGTTGAATCCGTTTGCTTAACTCGGATAATAGGAATATAAACCGTATAGTATCAATTTCGCTTGTTTATTGTTGCTGTAATCGAATAGGGGATAGAATTCGCTTGGGGATTAGATTTATAATTACCAATGATAAGTGGGGAACCCGAGCAGCAGAACAACTTATTTCCTTAATCGCTTTTGATAATCATTTTTTCTATAAATCGAACCTTAAACCAAACCCCCCATTAATTGGTACTGTTAGTTAATATAATACAAGAATCCTTGTGAGAACGATATTCGAGTTTTCGTTACCGCTAAACTACTGTTTTACAAAATACTCGTTTTTGATCTGTGCGCGACAGCGGATCATGAACCTCCTCTAAAATTGATTTTGTTGGTTTACGGGTTCGCAGTTTGGCAAATTTCATATCGGTTTGAGTTGATAATTTGTTTTTCCACCCTTCCAACTAAACATGACACTCTCCAAATTTTTATATAGACTAAATTTCCCTCTAATTTGTTCACCAACAAGGTGTTGAAAAATGTTCGCTCTCACAAGAAAATTCGGTTAGACCTATCTAAAATTTGGTATGCATTTTAGTTAAAACTTAAAAAAAACAAGTAAACCATGTTAATTTCCGGATTTTTAAAAAATCCAGTAGTTCATATCAGACAGGTCTATGTAAAAACGAAGTTATAATTTTTGATATTTTTCGAATATTTGAAAAATTAGTATAAATTATATTGTGTGTTTCAAAAAATCTATGATTTTACACCAAATATTTAAAAATTTGGTATAAAAATATGAATTTATACCGAATTTTTGAAAAATAGTAGACATGATAATGTAAAAAGAGAAAAGGACTCCTACAGTTAGAGCAATGTTAATGTCCTCACATACCATCTCGAAGGCCCTACTATAACCTCAACTGTTAGGGAACAACTAAAATGGCATGACATTGAGAATCCTTAAAACCTCCATAGTAAAACAGGAGAAGGGAAAAAACCTCATATCCTTGATAAAAGGAAGGTAGAAGTAAAAGTATGGAGAATGAGGATTAGATGAGACAGACGTGGTCGCCCTCTCTGAAGTCGAACAAGCCTCCACAATAACCCGATCTTCATCTTTTAAATAGGAAACCTTCACTTTTGACCGAAAATGGATGACATGTTCATCAAAATTATAACGTGGTCCAATATCTTTGATAACCTTGGACACGAAGAAAGGGTTATACGTTGTATCTTTGTTCTTGGGAAAACAGTAGGACAAAAAGAAATCACCATCATCGTCCTAATCATCAAATGGGGAAACTATAACCCTTAAAACATACGATCCTACACTAACCTAAGCTCTATTTTATAATGTTTTTACATAAACCCTACTCATTACAGAAAGCGAGAGAAAGGGAAATTCATACCTAAAAGAAGGTTATGAATGAGGAATCAGAAGAGAAAAGAAGCTAGTCAGTTCAGATGAGCTTGCAGAAGTAGGGAGCAAAATGGAGCAAATGAGATGGAATGCGAAAGCTTTTATAAGAGAGTTTGAACCAATAGGTATCCTTTAGAACTCTCATGATTTTGAAAAACCCAACTAGTTTTTGACACGTTTTAGTAACATTTTAGGTCTCGAAAAATAGGCCATCATTACTTACATTAAATGGAAGTAAGCGTGACCATCTAAATGATTGATTAACATTCCCAATTGATAGTTTTAGTTAATAAGGAGACATTTGGAATGGGGAGATGATTCATCCCTTAATTAAGGGTTTATGCAAAGAAAAATGTCGGATTAAGCTGAGGGACTCACCCCCGAGCTAATGGACTCGCCTCTCATTAGAAAGGGCCACCTTCAGTTGAGGGACTCACCTCTCATTAAAAAAAGGTCGCTTCAGCTGATGGATTCACCCTGAGCTGAGAAACTCGCCTCTCATTCAAAAAGACCGTCTTTAGCCGAGGAACTAGCCCAAGCTGAGAGACTCGTCTCTCATTAAAAAAGGTTGTCTTCTGCTGAGGGATTCACCCCGAGTTAAGAGACTCGCCTCTCATTCAAAAAGGCCATCTTTAGCCAAGGGACTCGCCCCGAGCTGAGGGACTTGTAACACCCAGACAGCTTTCGGGAATATCGACTGACCCCACAAACCAACACGGGTCTTTTCAGCATGCTTTGACCTCACTCACACGCTTTCCGGGAAACTTCCCAGAAGGTTACCCATCCAAGAATTGCTCAAAGTCAGGCACGCTTAATTGTGGAGTTCTTATGGAACGGGCTACCGAAAAGAAGATGCATCTTGTTGGTATAGGTAGTATCCATCAATCCTTTTAAGCTTTTTCTTCAACCATGCAGTCCCATACCTGCACCACCTCAGGATCCTTCTCATTCCGATGTGGCGACCACCCTTTTCCTCTCTGGCCTCAGGTGTTCCATGCGATGCAACCACCCCTTACCTTTTTCGGCCTCGGGTGTTACATGACTCACCTGTCATTCAAAAAGGTCGCCTTTAATTGAGGGACTCACCCTGAGCCGGGGGACGTACCTCACAAACGAAAGAAACCTTGAAAGCATTTCACTTTTTACCAAGTTCTCATATTTGAGGGACTGTGTAGTGTTATATTTGTGAGGGTCCCAAACAAGGACGACTCCAGAGTTCCCACCCAGAGTGATATCTCCTGGGCGACATCCTCACAAAACATGGGGGGCTCGCCTTGAAATAAATTACGTGTATAACACTGTTATCTCCCGTTAGAAAGAGTCAAATCCCGACTCCCTGAGAAATAAGTAGTCAACAATCTCCCTTAATCATAGGGAGCGATTGGTGTCCATAAGGTTTTTCTAAACTCTAGGCCCAAAAGACCTTTATAAATGCTTCTCCCCTAGCGGGAGAAGAGCGATCCTAATTCATACGTTTATATCTAAACACCTAACACATATACAAAGCCTTTCATGTCACGTGAGCAGGTCTTCTAAGCCACCATAAATACCACCGTACGTGGCTTCTTGCCACAGTGGGCAAGACCTAACCACCACTATTTATTATACATCTGCTAAAGCCTCTGAGTGCCCCTAACCTTACAAGAATAACATGCACACATGTATTTTTTGACCAATATTACTATAATCAATCTCAAATAAATTAAAGTTGGGGTTACAATAAACAATCATGGCTTATTGAGACACCAAGTCATAACAAATCTAATCATGCAAATAAAAATACAAGTTAAAATCAATACTTTGTGCCTTTAGCTACAATACCTAAAAATGACCTAATCTAATTAAAATAGACCTTATCACTTGGTAATTTACAAATGATAATACATTAAAAATAATTTAAGATTTATTACAATTAAATTAATTTTAACTATATTTTAATTTGGAAATGGAAAGGGAAGAAAGTATACATTAAGATCTTTGATAAGAGGAAAGAGCAATTACTCAAAATAAAAATATAATTTCTTTATATAATATTATTTTGAGAATTAGAATATTCTCAAAATAAAATGAACGGCAAGGGTTGAAAGTTGAAAAGAATCACCCTATAATACGACCATCCCCAGCGTCAAATAGCGAACCATCCTAAACACGCAACAATCACAACCATAGAAGATTCGATCCTAATTTCCCAATCCAACGGCCCAGTAATTGTCGACATAAAACACAAAACTCCACCTCTATTTTCTTCTCTTATACTTCAATTCTTCAACCCTAACCTAATTAACCAAAACAAACGCTGCCTCTGTTTTGATTCTCTTCTCAGGATTTTTTCTACTTCACTTTCGATCATGAACACTCGCCATTAACAACACAATACAATACAATTTTCTAGTTTCTCACTCACCCAAGGTATGTTCACTTTTTCTATTACGTTTCACTCTTTCTAGGGTTCGTTTGTTCATTCACGATTTTGTTGTTTTTTTGTTCAATTGTTTTAATATATATTGAATTTTTGTGGGGTAACGATGAAGATTCAATATTTTTGTGTATTGTGTAATTGAGTGTGGATGTGAGGTGGAGTGTTTGAATTTTGAACAAAGTTTTGTGATTGTAGATATATATAGATAGATAGATACCAAGTGTTTGAAATGGCAACAACAGAGACAGCTTCTGCTGCGCTTGGTCCTCGATATGCACCTGATGATCCCACTCTTCCGAAGCCGTGGTTGGGGTTGATTGATGGAGGTACTGGTACTCTGTACTATTGGAATCCTGAAACCAATGTTACTCAATATGATAAACCGGTAGCTTTGGCTCCACCTGTGCCTGCTGCTTCTACGCCTGGTTTGGCGCCTATACCGAGTGGGGCGGGGCAACAGATGATGCAGGTGCAGCCGTCGCAACAACAGCAGGGGAATCATTTTTCTCAACAGCATGGTCAACAGATTCCACAGCAACAGAGTCCTCATGTGGCGCAGGGTGCTCAACAGCAGCCTTCTCAAGCTGCTCAACCTGTGCAGCAGCAGCAGAACTTACAGCTTGCACAGCAGACGCAACAGCCTGGGTTACACCAAGCTAGACCACAGATGATGCAGTATCAAGGACAGCAATTTCAGCAAATGCATCATCAGATGCCTCCGCAGGGGATTCGTCCACAACAATTTGGGCAAGGTAATCCTCAGGAGCATGGTACGCATATTGTGCAACCGCAAGCGCCTCAATTCACTCCTCAGAACATGCATTATATGGGGTATCAACAAAACATGAATGCACCCAGGCAACCTAACTCACAGCAGATTCAGACAAACATGCCCCCGTCTGGGCAACCAACACCCCAGCATAACATACATAACCAGCCTTTTGAAAACCAACAAGATTTTAAACCAGCAATGCCAAAGGTGGAGGAAGCAGAGTTTAAAAATGGAAGCCAAGTTGGTTTCTCACCATCCCAGTATCAAAAAAGGAGTGCCTTGCCTGTTCAAAACAACCCGAATGTTCCTGCTGAAATAAGCTCTGGTCAAGTGTCTAATGCAAGTGTAAATTCTGGCCAACCACAACAATTCAGGGGTTTTTCAGGCAGCATGCAGCAGCCTACCCCGACAATGCAATCACAGCAGGGTGGTTCTGATTTATTTTATCAACACGCTCCTAACTTTCAAAATCAGATGAGTCCAGGAATGATGCATGGGCATCCATCTAATGCGCATCCTGCTGCCCAAAAGATGGGACACGAGGATAACGTACACGGTAGAGCTGGAAATGACTATTATTATAATTCTAACAAAGAGATGCCGCCTATGGGTCGTCAGCAGTCAGATATGGCCCAAATGCCAATTTCCAGAAATCAGCAGGTACTATTCTTTTCTTTTTTTCAATCTTTTGAAATCAAATCATTGCTTCAGTGTTCCATTTTTTGAAAATAACTCAGTGTCGACCCACTTGGCAGAGTTGGCTTCATGAATTAAACAACTGTATAATGTTACGTATTAGGTCTAAAGATAGACCATTTTTACCTATAATCCTCTAAATAATTTTTAACTTTTAATTAAACATCTTACATCTCCTTGGTTTGTTATTGTTAGACTTATGTTTTCAAGTTATTTTAATATATTTATTTAATATATCTTATAAGTTGGCATCAACGGTTTAAAATTATAAATAACGAGTTAATATAGGGAAACCTGCATCCTTCCCCCATCCTACAAAATGGTGCATTTGTCTGAAAACTGTTGGTGCACTTGTCTGAGAACTGTAGTTATCAGTGTACTTTTCTGAAAACTGTAGTTAATAGTGCACTTTCTGAAAACTGTAGTTCATCTGTCCATTATAATACAATAAAGCAAGAGTAATAATAGCTTTGGGAGGCTTTATGCTCTTTTATAACAAAAATCTCAATTTAATGTAACCAACGGTGCTCAAAGGAATTCCTAAAGCATTGCTCCTTTAGCTAGGCACATGTCGCTTGCGTGCCTTAAAAGTGAATTTCAATTTGATCACCTCAACACTATTTTGTGTTGATAATGCATGTGTCAAAGCTTCACCTGTTCTCCCGAATTTTTGTATTTAATAATTTGATTTTCATTGTGTTACTACTTATAATGTTTGTTTGATATTTAATGAAATACTTTACTCATTGATAATTTTGTAAAACATCTCTGCAGGATATGAGGATTGGCAATTCCCCTTTTCAAAATAAAGTTCCTAGTGGAAATGGAAGTGGTATTACTGGGAATGCTATGGGTAACATATTCACCTCTCCTATTGGAGGACCTCCTGCCCTTTCAAGTAACTCATTTACAAGGCCTCCGTATGGTGGATCTTCGGATGTTGCTGATCTCTCACCAGCTGAAATATACTGTCGGCAACATGAAGTTACAGCATCGGTCTGTACTATTCTTTCTGCATTTCTGTATACCTATTTTAATATCTTGATACAAGTAATGTATGAACCAAGCCTTTCCAGCTCACTAGGCACACTTGTTACTATGACTTGCTTATATATTAGAATTTTTTTTTTGATCATGCTTATATATTAGAATTAAGTTGCTCCAAATGAGAGAATGGAACCATCAAAGCTTATGGATTTAGATTTTGAAAATGTAATATGATATGTTCTTGATGATTTGTGCTTTTCAGTGGGGATCTTGATGCCAATGTTTTATTCTTCTAGCTAGACTGTTCACATCTTTATATATTTATTGAGTTGTTTCTCAATATTTACTTCTTATTGGGCAGGGTGACAACATTCCACCCCCTTTCATGACATTTGATTCTACCGGGTTCCCTCCAGAGATATTGCAAGAGGTAAGTTAATTCTGTCCTGTTATATGGTATTGGATGCTCTAGTGCTTCTAGGAAAGTAGTAGTGGTTTTCCACCTGCACTCATTTTCCGCACTGTTTTAACTTAAATTTTACTTTTAAACTCTTGTCGCAGGTGCGATATCTGCTCCAGAGCAGGAGCATATGTCGTACGCTGCACTGCTAATCTGCTATTGGCACAATTACACGTGCAACTACTATCTTGATTTTTGGAGCCTGCAAAAAAGGGTGGTTGCAGCCTTTCATGGGCATCTTCTATAATTGTGGATGGCCCTTCATTCAAATTTCAGCTAATGTGACCTGGGATTTGTTGCTTATTGGCTCCGCCTCTTTTTTTGCCTTTTTTTATTGCCTCAAGTTGCTTCAGTAAGCAACCACAACCTATAGGTCCTTTTGTTCAATGTTTGCTAAATTGTTTGTTAGTTAAACCAATAGATGCAATTGTGTCTTCTGAATCTAAAGGCGTTGTATGTGTGCACTGTAAAGTGGTCTGATTGCCTGCTATATGCTTTGATTTCAGGTATGTTCTGCAGGCTTCTCGAATCCAACGCCAATACAGGCTCAAACATGGCCTATTGCCCTACAGGGTAGAGACATAGTGGCGGTTGCCAAAACAGGCTCTGGGAAAACACTAGGCTACTTGATGCCGGCCTTCATTCTTCTTAGGCAGCGACGCAATAATTCTCTGAATGGCCCCACCGTCTTGGTTTTGGCTCCAACACGTGAACTTGCTACACAGATCCAAGAGGAGGTCTTCAAATTTGCACGGTCTTCAAGAGTATCTTGCACGGTTTGTTCTGAGCATTTCTATCATTATTTTTGTGTAGTTTTAGTCTTTTTTTATTGGCTTTGATCAGTTGGTGCTCCTCTTGTTCTTTTTTCCATTTGCAGTGCTTGTACGGTGGAGCACCTAAAGCTCTTCAGCTAAAAGAGTTAGATCGGGGGGCAGACATCGTTGTTGCCACACCTGGTAGGCTCAATGATATACTTGATATGAAAAAAATTGACTTTAGGCAAGTTTCACTCCTTGTGCTTGATGAGGCTGACCGAATGCTTGATATGGGTTTTGAGCCTCAAATCCGTAAGATTGTTAATGAGATTCCACCACGTAGACAGACTCTCATGTACACTGCAACCTGGCCTAAAGAAGTAAGAAAGATTGCTGGCGATCTTCTTGTTAATCCAGTTCAGGTTAACATTGGAAATGTAGATGAGCTTGCTGCAAACAAATCTATCACACAGGTATTCGATTAATGCCTGCTCATTTAAAAACTAAACTGATGTTTATTTATTTATTTATATTTTGCTTTTGTCAATACTTTGGTAGGAAAAAGTTGCCGTGATCAATTTGTATTCTATTCTGTGACGATTAATTGCTGTTTTCCCATGTATCATATATAGCAATAAACATATCATGTATGCATTTTGGCAACTGAGTTCTGTTTTGTATTTATGGCTATAAGAATTTTCAGGATCCATATATGAAAACCATATTTTCTGGCTTGAGTAGAATTAAATGCGGATTTACCTCTTTTATTTCTCCTGTGTTATCCATCCAAATGTAGGAATACCATTTAAAATGTTTCAAAGTACAATTAGACTTTTGTAGTGTTTGTTGAAGTTTCTTGAGTGACGCTTGTCTTCAAAAGTAATTGACCATGAGAGGTTTGGATTTTAATTGACAGTTGTGAAACACTGAAACTTATAGTTTGATTAATGCTCGTGTCTCCTACAGTCCTACTGCAATTTCTGTTTGTCATTCCACACTTGATTTAAATGCATTTTTCTTGAGCCTTTAAATACATTTAACCTTGATAAATACTTTATCTTCATTACCATACTGGGTGTGAATCCCTTCTTTTTTATACAGTTCTGTATTTCTTTTCATTTTCTCAAAATCAATTCATTGTAATAAAAGAGGAGGTAAACTGGAACAACATTAAGGTTGTTGCTTTTCATGACTTGGAGTTCATGGGTTCAAATCTATGAAATTAAAATTGCATTCATTATTTTCTAGAAGAGGAGGTAAACTCTTCTATAAACAAAGAAACATTTTTCCATTAATTGATAAAAGAAAAAAGTTCACTTCACATATTGAAATGGCATACTTGACAGGGAAATGTAAACTGGCAGAATGTTAAAACTGATAAGCATCCTGTTAATTGTATATGGCTGATCTTACCTTTTCCTAGGATATATAATAATATCATTATCTTTCCAACTTAGTTAAATTGTATCACTTATTTTCTTGTATTCTGACTTCTATTTACTGCCAATGGTATTTTAGTGAGTGTGTTGTTGGATATTCTCTTGGAATGAATTTACCAAATTCTGTTCGAAGTGCATAAAATATTTGTTGTTTTTGTTTCTTGATGACTTAATTCCTCCATTCCCTTGCTTAAAAGTGATTGTAAACTGGCAGTATGTTGAAGTTGTCCCACAAATGGATAAACAGAGGCGTCTAGAGCAGATCCTCAGATCCCAGGAACGAGGTTCTAAGATCATAATATTTTGTTCCACAAAAAAGTTATGTGATCAGCTTGCCCGTAATATTGGCAGAACTTTTGGGGCGGCTGCAATTCATGGAGACAAGTCTCAAGGTGAAAGAGACTGGGTTTTAGGTCAGTTTCGGAATGGGAAGTCTCCAATTTTGGTTGCCACTGATGTTGCTGCTCGTGGTCTTGATATTAAGGATATAAGGTTAGTTTCTTTGTGTTTAAGTTGCTTATTATGATTTTAAGGTATTTGAAGATTTTATATCATGTATATGTGCTAGATAATGACATTCCTATTAGTTTTGTCAACCTTAGCTTTGTTTGAAGTTATATGAAGCATTTTAGGTTTAGTTATTTTTTAAAACTTTTTTTACATTACAGGGTTGTGATCAACTTTGATTTCCCCAATGGTGTTGAAGACTATGTACACCGAATTGGAAGAACTGGGCGGGCAGGTGCTACTGGAGTGGCATATACCTTTTTCTCTGAGCAGGATTGGAAACATGCAGGTGATTTGATCAAAGTTTTGGAGGGTGCTAACCAACATGTGCTTCCAGAATTAAGGCAGATTGCTTCCCGCGGGCCACCAAGCTTTGGAAAGGATAGGGGCGGGATGACTCGGTTTGACTCTGGTGGTGGTGGGCGCTGGGAGCCTGGTGGTCGTGGTGGCATGAGGGATGCTGGTGGCTTTGTTCCTCGTGGTGGCATGAGGGACGGTGGTGGCTTTGGTGGAGGCTTTGGTGGTCGAGGTGGCACAAGGGACGGTGGTAGCTTTGGTAGTCGTGGTGGAATGAGGGATGGACCTGGTGGACAAGGTGAGAGAGGCGGTGATTTCTTTCCTGGTAGAGGCAATAGGGGTAGAGGATTTGGTCCTCCACGTGGGGGGCATGTTGGTTGGGGTAGGGGTGACCGTGGTGGTCCTAGTGATCGGTACAACATGGATGGTCGCGGACAAGGGCGTGGACGTGGACGATTTGACAACAGAAGAGATGTTCCAAGAAGTAGAGACAGAAGTTACAGTCGTAGCCCTGAAAGAGTTCGAACATGGGATATTAACAGAAGCAGCAGTAGAAGTAGAAGTAGGAGTAGGAGCTGGAGCAGGGGTCGCAGTAGAAGCCGCAGCTGGTCTCGAGGTCGCAGTCGCAGCTATAGCCGTAGTCCAAGGCGAAGTCATAGCCGTGACCGAAGCTATAGCCGCAGCCCCAGCCCCAAAAAGAATACTAGGCGTGTTAAGTCTAAATTTTCCGATAAGATTGATATTGTGCCACCTGAAGCAGGAGCTTCTGATCCTAATATGTTCCCTATATCTGCCAACACCCAAGAGAATTCTGTTTTGGGAACAGAACATCTGGAGCAGCTACCTGTTGTTGGAAGCACTGGCCCAGATAATCCAGAGGCTGTTAGTCATCAAGCAGCTTCTGATATTTGAACTTGAAGCAGCTGTTCTCGTCATAATTTTTGAAAAAGCACTTCGACTCATCTGTGGTGGGTGTATTAACCTCTCACTTTTTGTTTCCTATTGGATTTTACACTTTGATTACCTACCTGATAGCGAATGATTGATTCGAAGTTGCAGAGTGCAAGAAATTTGAGCAAACAGTCTAATATGATATATACTGCGCATTGCTTAATGTTAAGTGAAAGTTGTTTTTCCTTTTTTCCTTTTATTTTTTTATGGGTTGGGGGTAGTTAATTCCCATTAATTTGTGAATTGTTGAAGGGCATTATTATTTTGGTTGTTTTTTAGCTGTATGGAGGTGGGATAAAACAGATGTAATAGATTATACTATCATTTTTTGTAATAGACTAGAGCTCAAGTAACCAGACTTTGGTGGTGGTACTTATTAGTCTATCTTGTCACTATTTTGTTAGCATAGTGTATTTAATACTATTTTTATGTTTAATGACCAGTTTAATAAAAGTAAAATAGAGTGAAATTTAAAATGAAATGAAATACAATATTGATATTGTTTTGATAACAGATATTTTATAGCAAAAATGAAAAAGACTTGGTTTACCTTGACATTGTCATGTTAAGTTCATTTAAAGTCATGAGTTGTTTACATCTAACTCGATTCGAATCCGGGACCTTGAGATGAATATGGTCCCGGTTTCAAGTTTTAGAGTTGATTTGTTATTATTGTTTTCATCTTTATTTGGGAACAATCAAAAGAGGTACCTTGAGAAACACAGATTATTGGAGTGGATCGAAAGATTAATGGATACTATCTTTCTTTATGCATTAAGTGCGTTCAAGAATCTTTCTTTAACATTGAGGCCAAAGCAACCACTTGCTTTCTTATGCACCTTCGAATTGAGTTGGGCATTCATTCTCAACAATAAGTCCTTAAGTGGGGTCATTCTTTTAGTTACATTTCTAAAGTTTCCCAAGTGGTTTTTGATTTTTACATAGTGGCATTTTTAAAGTGTTGTAGTTTCTGCACGCTATGAAAGAATCCACTTATGATATGCATGAGAAGAGAAGGGAAAGGAAATAGGTACAAAGTATATAAAGCTTCAAAATGAACTCATTGAACGTGTAAAATATATTAGGTGTTTTCATTGAAGAAGTTATTCCCTTTGCTGCTTTATTGTCCATATACCTACTAGACTCGTCTATTGCATAGGCTAAAAGCCAACTCCAAATGGTCAAATGTAGAAATTCTTTAAATGAATGCCTATTTAAATTGATTTATTTGAGTTTATTAGGTGAGAGGCACGTCTTAGCCCTGACTCATTTTCTTTCGCACTGGCCATGGATGTGTGACAAAAATCAACTATGACAGTGTTGGCGAACTGAGTTCCATTGTCTAAAATAAATTTATTTTCGTCATCCATCCACGAGCCAGTGCAAAAGAAAACAAGGCGAGACTAAGACGTGTCTCTGACCTAATTGACGAAATAAGAGATGTGGTCCACATCCGAGAAATCTCCGCTGAGAATAGGGCGGCCTGAAGATACAACTCAAAAGTGGTTCGAAGGGAAATGCAAGAAGGCAACCTGATGTTAGGAAAAGTTGTCGTGCCCACCTAGAAGGGGAAACTACAGCCCAACTAGGAAATACCTTATCACATGTCTCACGGAACCTACAAGATTGAGGAGTTAGATGGACGAGTCGTTTCCAAAACTTAGAACTCGTTTAACTTAAGATATTACTATATTTAATTTTTTATTTAAAAGGTGAGTTGCCTCCTAGTGTATAAATGTCTTTGAAAAAAATCTTTATTGTTATTTGCAACATGTTTACTTGGTTCTACAATCGACTTAAATGTTAAACTTTCATAAGAAGTCCCTTACCTCCCTAAAAGGGCAATATAGCTGTTGAACATCCACACGAAGATCCTTGTCGCCTTAAAAAAGACAATGCAGATGCTAAATTTCTACTGGAAGATCCTTGCTATCCTTAAAGGGCAATAATAATGGTGAATTATAATGAAAAGATTCTTGCTGCCCCAAAGGAAATACATATACTGCCTCTACGAGACATCTCTAATGTAGACCATTCAACTCAAAGTCTTTTTAGAGAGACTCAAATTAAAGTCTCTCTTAAGGGACTAAACTTAAAGTCTCGTCTGAGGAACTTAATTTAAAGTCTCGCATAAGGGATTCAACTTAAAATCTTTCTTAAGAGACTCAACTTTAAGTCTCTTCTGATAGACTCAACTTAAAGTCTTGCCTGATTTTTTGCATTTAAGGCCCCTGTAAATAGTTTTAGTGAAGGAAAACAAGATTAAATAACTTCACCTTTTTCAAAGTCTCGTGCTTGAGGGATTGTGTTTCAGTATATTTGTGAAAGGCCCACAAGGGGATACGTGGGAGACTAGTGACGTAACACCTTTCCCACAATTCCTTATGGATCTCCTTTTACTATTTTGATTGCCCATTTACTAGATATGATGCCCTTTACTAAAAAAATGTTGACCACTTCATGGTCAGTTCTCCTGAAACGTGGGAACATGGGAAATTATGTGTCCTTAGTCCTAAAGTGCAGGAGAAGGAGTCAGGGAAGTTAATCACACACTCTTGAATGATATGAGATTAACCACCCCACTCATATAGGCGCTCGCTATTTTCTAGAGGTCTAAAATCCTAGCCCAAGAGCTACTGTAAATACATCAACCCTAAGACGGAGAGAGATCCATTTCATTATGAAAATACCATGTTCAAAGCTTCCCACCTATGTAGCACCCTAAACCCAATTTTTCTTCTTTATATTTAATGTAAATAACACTACAGAACATTAAAATATAACACAAAGATGTCACATCACACATATATACTTAAGTTTTTATTCATGAATAATAATAGAATTTCAAACAACACACTAGCATAATGATCTCAATTTCAACATAATATCAAGAAGTAAAAAATACTCCAAATAAAATTTCTAACCCCGATGTTACAATATCAAAGCCTTTAATCTAATTTAACTTAACTAGCAGACTTACAAGTTCACCAAAACATAATCCTAAGGAAAAACTATTGAATTGATCTTCTATACCATCTTCCATAATATGACGCAACAACTACTCCTTAGTCTCAACATGATAATACTCTGCACATGGGTTCTTACGGAGAAACATAAAAATAAAAGGGCTGAGAATGCATTCTACAAATTAATATGGTACAATATACTAAGAGTAGCATAAATGCGAGATATACAATTCTCATGACATCTTATACAATCACTGAACATTTCAGATTGTACTTATAACATCATACGATCCTTTACCATATACATTAAGATTAGTTGACATTTTTTCAATATACACATAACATTAATACATAATTCACAATAATACATATAACACCGTTTGACATTTTACAATAAGCATATAACCTCACCTCAAGCCACATTTCACATATATACATATTACATAGATTCACTTTTGTCATATATACATATATCATCGATTAACATTTCACGCCTTACATGTATCATCAATTCACATTTCACATATATACATATAACATATATATGGATGCTTATGAGATGCACTTGTCCTTTAGACCAAGGCATGTGGTACAATTATTGGACTTATAGCTTATTTTCCAGATTCCTAATAATTTAGGAGGATATATGAGCTATGTCTCATATTACAACATTTTACTAGACGTCCGTAGACATGCAATGCCTAGAAGTACATGCGGTCTACGAACACTCTATATCTCCCTTCGCTAAACTCTACTTCTAGGAGTATATGTGAGCTACAATTTTACTACACACTCTCTCGCTTAAGAGCACCTACATTGGTGGGTTCCACACAAATTTCAACATAATTGAGTCATAATTTTCTGAATATATACTGTGCAAGGAGATACAAATTTGTGCAGGAGGTGCTCTGGTGCTCTGCAGAGCACCATAGTATTATGGGGGCGGGGAGAAATTTTTGAATTAAAAAATAAAATTCAAAGAAAAATAATGTTAATATATTAAAGTAAAATATAATTTTTGAATATACTGTAAGATTAGTGGAGTCCATTTTAGAATTTTAGATGAGTAGTATGAATATTTAAGAAATGTAGTTGAGTGGTTTAAATAATTGGAAAATGTGAAATATTATATTATATTAAATAAGGTCTATTTTAATCACAAGTTGAGTGACATGAATATGGATGCTCTAATGTTCTCGTTCAAATAAGGGGGAGGAGAAGAGAGAGATTTTAATGGAGGGAAGAGAAGGGGAGAAGAGAGATTTTTTAATCAAATAAGTGATATTAATTAAAAATATGTTTGGCTTAGGAAGGGAGGAGAGGAGTTTTATTAATAAGGGTTAATAGTAATTTACCCCTGTAATATGAGCGTGTTTCGGTTTATCCCACCGTTGCCAAAGGCAGGTTTTGGCAACGATTTTTTTGAACAAACTGTTGCCAAAATGTAGAGAGGGGGAAAAGCAAAATTCGCTAACATTACAGGGTGAATTACTATTAACCCTATTAATAATTTACATTTTTATCCTTATGATCTTATATAAATAACATGATATTCAAATATGAAACTTCACTCATTTTTTTGGTAATAAAATTTCTAATATTGAGTGACTAAAAAAGTTATAATTTAACACATAACGTAAAAAAACTGAGTACACTTAATTCAGATTATAACTTTTAAATCGCGATGAATCATCTAATAAAACAAATACATAAAATAAATAATTTAAAAATAATTTGAAGGTATAGAACAATTATAATAAATTGATAAAAACTCGAAAAAAATCTCATAGAAAAGAAACAGTAACATGAATAAAAATAAATAATTTTAAAATATTAAGATTAAAATAAAAATATTCTAATAAATACAGTAATTTTTTAAGAGGTTAAAGGTAGTGCACTGACAGTGTAAAAAAGTTTTACACTGTCATCCAATAGAAACAAATTGTTTTGCCATGTCATATAAGTTTTTTTTAAATTACAGTCTGACTTGTCCTGATTCATGGTCGTGATTAGTTGACAGTGTAAAACTTTTTTATACTGTCAGTACATCACCCATTTTCTATTTTTTAAATATAAAAATTCATATTTTTTCTCCTCGCCAAATTTTCCCAATTTAAAAAAAAAAAAAGTTCCAAGAGAGTTTACTCCCTTCTCTTTCATTCCTTCCTAAAATTTAATCCAAACACGATTAATTAGAAATTTCCGCTTTATAACCTCCCACTAATCTCATTGGACAATGACGAATATACTCCTCAAAGCCAAAACAATGGCATAGGGATGTCCCAAGTGGCATTTCCGTTGTGCCCGAAGCACCACAAGGTCATTTAAGTAAATATACTCAAAACAAAAAGTGAGTAAATCTCACCAAAACGCTTCGTATCTTAAATAGTGCAACAATCTCCCCCCTCTCCACTCACCTCTGGTTTCTCAAAAGCTTCACCATTCCGGTTAATGTTAGGGTTTCATAATTCCCATTGCAAAATGATGCACAATCATATTTCTCTTCAATTTCCACTCCCCAATTCCAATTCTTCTCGCCACTCTTCCCAAAACATGAATTGATACAATATCTTCTTCTTTTGGGTAAGTCACTTCTCGTGGCTGTCTACAGTGGCAGCAGTTCTGATATGGAAATGTATAATGTTACTGAAGCTAGGGTCCCTGAAGCTTACTGGGTAATTTTTTGTAATTTCTTTTTGCTTTTTTTTATTGTTAAGATAATAATTGTGTGTATTGCCACTATAGTTGATAATGTGTGTTGTTTTATTTGGTTTAGAATGAAGGAGCTGATTTAAATTCGCGCTTTGCAAGCCCGAATTTCGAGCAGTCTGGTGCATTGATTAATGAAGGAGCCCCTGAGTTTGTCGACCAGAGCATGTATTACCCTGCTGCAACCAATTATGGGTATAATGGTACAGGTAAATTTAAAATGGATATGATAGTTCTTTTGTTTCGGTGGTGTTTAATGCATCGTGTTAATGATTTATTATTTGGTGGATTTAGGATTTGAACCACCCGGGGAATGGGAGGACCAGCAACGGATTTTTGGTGTAGATGGTCCCGAAGTTCAGTACACGGTGGGTTTGACTTCGACTTCGGTTTCTCTGTTCTATTTTGGGTTGGTAACCGATTTTGACGTGTTTTGTTTTTCTTTATCCTAGGGTGGACAGAATGAAAATTTTCCATATGTATATTATAGCTATGGATATGCACAGTCTCCGTATAATCCATATAATCCGTACATACCGGGTGCTGTGGTAGGAGTTGATGGTTCATTTGTTGGAGGGCAACCTTATTACAACCTCCCCGATTATCAGAATCCTGCTTCTTCACCTTCTTATGGTCCCCTTGTTCAACCCGACAAATTTTCTTATAATTCTGCAAACTCTTTGGTTGGAGCCAGCGCTTCTGTCAATAGACCTGATGGAAGAGGTTTGAAACACAAGTTCAATTCAGCTTATGGTAACTTTTCTAGGAACTCTTCACAACTTTTATCAAATCAGGCAAGTTCCTTGGCCAGGGTACCAGACGGGCCGAGAGCTAATGATGGGAGGAAGCATGTTTCTGGAAGTAGGTTTCTCAACAGAGCTTCATCAGCTGTTCTTCAGGTATAATAATTTTATTCTTTTTTGGATTTCCAATGAATTTAAGTTTGTCCTGACTACTTCAGTCTCTGGTTAAGTGAGGATAATGGCTAAACCAGTCTTCCATCTGTTTTAAAATGAGCGTTGTTTAAGGTTGTTGTACACATATTAAAAAATACAATAAAGTTGTCAAATGATTAATGATAACACTTTTATCAAATTAACCTTACTAGATTATGGCAATGTGAATTTAAAGGAGTGAGTCTCAAGGCAACATGGCTTTGTAATTTGGAAACTACTCCTGCTATGTTTACATGTTCACGGCAATCTAATAGTTATAATAATTACTAATGTTATCTCTTACGAAAGCAGTAGCAAGCATGCACCATTCCCATATTGATTTCACACTGCTCTAGGATAGTAAACACATTAAAATGGACTACAGTAGTAATAATTAGTACAGATTTTCTGACCTGCTTAAAGTTAATTAATGAGGGCAAAGTTGGAATGAAAAAGTCAATTGTTCATTGAAAGTTGAAAACAACACTCATTTTGAAACAATTTTTTTTGTTGCTAAAGTGACACTCATTTTGAAACAGAGGGAGTAAATGTAATAATGGTTGACCGTGATGTTCTATTTTGTAGGATAGAAGTTCTGATGCTTCAATGCAACATGTAGATGCTATTTCTAATGGGAATAATATTTCTCATCGTAATCAATTGAAAGTAGCTGCTTCAAGAAGTGAATTTTCTCATTTTGCATCAAATGCCAATGGACAGCCTACAGTTGCTAAACTTAGGCCGAAGGTTGACATATCAGAAGTATCAAATGATGGAAATGGTAGTGTTGATGTATTGGGTGAGCAAAATCGAGGCCCTAGGACTAGTAGATCAAAACTTCAACTATCTGTGAAAGCTTATACAACCAAGGTAGGAGGTGGTAACGAGCAAGGGAACATCATCATTTATACCGATCAATACAACAAGGAGGATTTCCCTCTTAACTATGATAATGCAAAGTTTTTTGTTATAAAATCATACAGTGAGGATGATGTGCACAAAAGCATTAAATACAATGTGTGGTCTTCTACACCTCATGGAAACAAGAAGTTGGGAAATGCTTATGAGGATGCAAAGAAACTATCAGCTGAAAAAGCGGGAGTCTGTCCAATCTTCCTATTTTTTTCTGTAAGTATGATGGCGTCTTTAAATGAGTATTTTTTGTTTTATCTTGCAAGCTAATCACTTTATGTTTTTCACACTGGCTTTAATATTCTTTCTTCTATTTTTATCATGCAGGTTAATGCTAGCGGTCAATTCTGTGGAGTTGCAGAGATGATTGGTTCAGTTGATTTTAATAAGGATATGGACTTCTGGCAACAAGATAAATGGAGTGGGAGCTTTCCTGTAAAGTGGCATATCATAAAAGATGTACCAAATGCAAATTTCAAACACATTATTCTAGAAAACAATGAAAACAAGCCCGTAACTAATAGCAGAGATACACAAGAGGTATACATTGTTTGTTGGAAATTGGAATATAAGAAAGTATCTTAAATGTTTTGATATTATGTTAGTGTTCTAGTTTATTTTGTAAGACTAGCTTTTAATCTAGAGTATTTTAAATTGTCTCCTAAGATTAGCTTCGATACTACGTAGTTATTGTGATTTGTTTTCCAATTTTTTATTTAGAGTCTTGTATTCCTGTAGTAGAGATTAATGTTTATTCTTTTAATCATGTTAGTATCAAGCAATGTTTTAAAAATTGGATCAGTGCGAGACCTCTGCGGCATGGTTCAATTGGTTCAGTCGTTGAATTAGATAACAACTAAATGAGTAAAAATATAACAGAAGTAACTTAATAAAATCAACAAATAAAATTAGATTGTAACAACTGTGGTTCAACCTAGATCAATTTAGTTCAATCTCAGTGCAGTACTATCGGGATCAAACCAACCAGTGAATTGGCTGGTTCCCGGTTCAAATGGCTGGTTTCAAAACATTGCTATCAAGCTACGCCATAATTATATATTTATTTTAATATTCTCCTTTTATCTACAACTCTTAATTAATAATTAATTATGTTTCTGAGTTGATTTATAAAGTTTATACTAGGCAATTTCAGCTCTCTCGACATTTTTAGTCTTTGTAGGTAAGGTTTTTACCCGAGTAGTTGCATTGAGTTTGTTTGCTAAAATGATTATTGCCATTTCTCAAGTGTCTTATTCTGTTATATCAATTGCTGAGTTCTCCAATGATTCAATTGATTGATTAAACCAATGAATATATGTTTGATTTCTTGGTGTTTGGTTTAAGGTTTTAGTGAACTTGATATGCTTGAAGAGAGTAATTATACAAACTTTGCTAGATGTTTGTTGGATTAATAGACCTACTTTTTGTGCTAATTATTTTGATTTTGGATTTAGTTGATATTAGGATATGGTGGTTGTTACGATGGTTGCAGCAGTGCAGTCTACATGATTACTGATATGAATTTATTACTTGAATGAAGTTAACTGTTGACTAGTTTACCTTTTGTTTTTAATGTTGGATTAAAAAAATTATTGGAATGGGGTTAATTTTGACTTTTGTTAATTTTGCTTAATATTGGTCATGTCTATTTTTCCTCCTGCTTCTTGAGTTGTAATATTGCGTATTGAATGTTCTTGCTCTTGGCAGATAATGTATCTTAAAGGATTGGAAATGCTGAAAATATTCAAAAGTCATACTTTGAAGACATCTTTGCTTGATGATTTCATGTATTATGAAAACCGTCAGAAGATCATGCAGGATGAGAAAGCTAAGCTCTTTCTCAAAAGTGTAGAAGGTCCATTATTCATACAACCATTGGAAGCTCCTCGAAAGTTGATTGTTGGCAAACCTCCCACCAAGAATGAGAAGAATTTAAAGATCAAGGATGATTCTGATAACTTAAACCAGTTGTCCATTTCAAGCTCTGAGCAGAACATCCGTAATTCTGACGTCCCCAATATCAAGTCTGTGAATGAGCAGGTGGAGAAAATTGCAGTTCATGAAGATATTTCTTCGATCTTAAAGATTGGTTCGGTCACTATTACCCCAAAGCAGGTTGAGACAAAACAATCTGGCATTGTTAACAGAGAACAAATTGATGTTCTTACTGTAGGCTCAATGCCCATTAAAGTTAATGGGTTCACTGGCTCTCCGGGTTTCTTGAAAGTAGGAAGTATACAACTTAACCCAAAAGCTTTACAACCGTAAAAAGGAGATGCCGCTTAGCGTTTGCTTTTTAGTTTGTCATTTGGTTTGGTCAAGTTGGATTAATGTTTCTTGATTGAGAAGTTGTTTCTCTTTGATCTATTTCTGCTTCTAATGCTTTAATACAAAGGCCCTTCCAATTTTCATGAAATTTCAAGCTGCGGTGTTGACTTCTAAAACTTCTCAAAGCTAGTCCTTCTTTTTGCATACATACTTGGGTCAGTTTTCTCTGAATTTCTTCCTATCTCTTGTGGGGAAACATGAAGAAAACTTCTCTCCACTTTCATTCCATGTTATTATATTCACAAGATCTATCTTTGCTGTGTTGTTAAGAATGTATGTGTTCCATTTTGATTATGATTTGGTTCTGAAAGTGTTGAAATGTTTACAAGTGAGTGAGAGTTTATTCTTTAACAATAGTAAATTCTTTTGGTTTATTTGCTGTTGTTCACTATTGTGGAATCAAGATACAACGTGAAGATACCATTTCAATCGGGGTTCTGACATCATACTTTACCTAGAAATACATAAAAGAGTTAAATATGTTTTTTAGGGTTTAGGGTTTAGGTCTTATTAAAAAAAAACATATTTTGATATCTATAAAATTTTTATGTATTTAGTTTTAGTTTCGGTTATTTTCTAAAATTTTGAAAATTGTTTAATTATCTTTTAACTTTTAAATTTTTGAATAATTTTTTTCATATGTGTTTAGAATACTAAAAAAATATTTATTTACCAAATTTTAGAATTTTTTAAAATGAGAAAATTAAATATTAATTTTTTAAAATTTAAAAGATAATGATAAAAGTAATGAAAATTTCAATTTAAAAATAATAGGCTTAATTGCAACTTTAGTCCCCCTATTTTGTTTTTTTTTTTATTTTGATCCCTCTATTTTAAAAATCACTATTTTAGTCCCCTTTTTTAAGTTTTCTGTGCAATTTTTGTCCCTTATTTTGTCTTTTTCTGCAAAATTAGTCCCTATTCTTGTATCTTTTTCAATAGAAAATTCAAAAGGGAGACCAAAATCGTGGTTTTAAAAATGAGGGGATTAAAATCGAGAAAAAGAATTAATGGTCAAGATGTGGAGTAAGTTATTATAACTTACTCTTTGAGTCAATATAACCCTTATATATATATATATATATATATATATATATATATATATATAGGCTTACCTATTTAGTCTTTTTTCTAATATACATGCAATTATATGCTGATCTATTTAGCCTATTTTTAATATACATGAAAATATAGGCCGACCTATTAGGCTTTATAGGCTTTTTTAATAGCCTAAGCCTGATCTATTTTATTAAATAGGCTTTTAAAAAAGCCTAAGCCTAACCTTTTTGTTAAATAAGTCTGGCCTTATATAGGCTAGACCATAGGCCTTTGTAGGCCGGTCTGGCCTAATCCCACCCATACTAGCCACCCCTATTCACACGTTATTCCAGTTTAATTAAACACATTACATCTCCAATAAGAATAACAAGGGAATACATCTTCAATTACACAAGTTAAGGTTTAAGATGAATCAAGAAAGGACAAGTTAGAGCAAGCTACGACAACCCATAATTGTGGCTATTACCCTTAGCGTAACCAACCTCCTCCCTATACTTTTAAAAAGAAAAATAAAAATATACTAAAATAAAAAACTTAAAGCATAACATTAAATTGCCTTGTTGAAATCAACAATCTCTAACAGCGGCGCCAGAATTTTGGTGACTTCTCGACAAGTGTATTGATAGTGTTAGAACAAGAAATGATCTGATCAATATTCTTAGTTTTGATGATAACATTATGTATGAATTTTGTATAAGACAATGTGGTACTCTAATCCTTTACGTTTTCCATTTCAGGAAAAGTATAAAGAGTATGCACAAAATCAGCGCTCAGAAGCACTGACCCAGAAGTTTTGGATGACTTCATCAGAACATACTCTGTCAGACATCAGAAGATGGTCTTGAAGAAATCAAAACATGATCTGGAAAGCATCAGAAGATGGCAGTCAGAAGCGAAGCTCTGAAGCTCTGATGGTATCACGCTCAAAAGCACTTCCATAGTCTGAGTGACTGAAGTTGCATCTGCACCAAAAGCTGAAGACTCTGATATTCAAACGTTATTCTACAAAGTCCGAGTCCAGAAGCAAGTACAAGATGAAAAGGCTATAACGTCAAATCTCTGACTGACAAAAGGAACGTTAGTAGCTACATAAGACAAAGTCAGTAAAAGCAGCTGAAGCATGGCTCGAGGTAGTCGACAAAAGTGTGAAACATTAAATGCAGCGTTGTACTATTCACGCAAAGCATTAAATGCTCCCAACGGTCACATTTCCTCAGCGCCTATATATAGAAGTTCTGATTCAGAAGCAGCAACTAACTCTCTTGCATTATACCAAAACGCTGTCAAACTGAAATCGTAAAAGCAAAGAAGAACTTCATCTTCAACCTCACAACTTTGTAATATCTTAGTGAGTGTTAAGAACTATAACTTAAGAGAAATATCACTTGGTGATTACAGCTTTTCAAGAAGCAATTTAAACTCTTGTAATATTTATTTTACATTGTTTGTAAAAGGATTTCCTAGAGTGATCAAGTTGTGATCAGTAGACTCTAGAAGACTTAGAGAGAGTTCTAAGTGGAGAACCATTGTAATCAAGATTGATTAGTGGATTAAATCCTCAGTTGAGGTAAATCACTCTAAGGGGGTGGACTGGAGTAGTTTGGTTAACAACGAACCAGGATAAAAATATCTGTGTGATTATTTTTTATCTACCAAGTTTTTAAGAAACCCTTATTCAATCCCGCATTTCTAAGTGTTTTTCTATCCTTCAATTGGCATCAGAGCGCCGGTTCTAGGTGCAAGCACTTAACCGTTTTAGATAAAAGATTCAGGAAGAAAACGCAAAATGGTTGAAACAACAACTACTTCAACTTCTATTGATCAAAATAACGATGGTAACAATGGAAGCAGTAACTTCAATGGTTACAATAGACCACCTGTCTTTGACGGTGAAAATTTTGAGTATTGGAAAGATAGACTCGAAAGTTACTTTCTTTGTTAAGATGGTGACTTATGGGATCTAGTGTTGGATGGTTACACACATCCTGTTTCTGCTCAAGGAGTCAAGCTCACAAGACAAGCCACGAGTCATGACCAATAGAAAATGTTCAAGAATCATCACAAGTCAAGAACTATTCTGCTGAATGCTATCTCTCATGCTGAGTATGAGAAGATAACAAACATAGAAACAACTCATGACATCTTTGAATCTCTAAAGATGACTCATGAGGGAAATGCTCAAGTAAAGGAGACAAAGGCTCTGGCTCTCATCCAGAAATATGAAGCTTTCAAGATGGAGGAAGATGAGAACATTGAAGCAATGTTTTCAAGATTCCCGACTCTGACGGCTGGACTGAGAGTGCTTGATAAAGGCTACACCAAAGTTGATCTTGTAAAAAAGATCATTAGAAGCTTACCTAGAAGATGGGGACCCATGGTGACTGCCTTCAAGATTTCTAAGAACCTGAATGAGGTGTCTCTTGAAGAGCTGATAAGTGCCTTGAGAAGTCACGAGATTGAGCTTGACGCAAATGAACCTCAGTAGAAAGGTAAGTCTATTTCTTTGAAATCAAATAATAAAAAATGCACTAACGCTTTTCAGGCTGAAGAAGAAAGATCCGATGAGTCAGAATCTGAAGAAGAATATGAACTGTCTCTCATTTCTAGAAGAGTGAATCAACTCTAGAAAAGCAAGAAGAGAAGATTCAAATGCTTCAAAAGACCTGAAAAGGGAGAATCTTCTGATCATAGAAGATTTGGCAAGAAGAAAGTTGTCTGCTATGAATGCAAGGAACCTGTACACTACAAGAATGAATGTCCAAAGCTTAAGAGGGAAAATCCCAAGAAAAGATTTGAAAAGAAGAAAGGCCTTATGGCTACCTGGGATGAATCAGATTCTTCTGATCAAGAGTCGGACTCTGAAGACGAGCAGGATAACTTAGCTTTGATGGCAACCATTGATGAAGAATCAGAATCTACATCAGACTCAGACTCTGAAGAGGTATTCTCTGAACTTTCTAGAGAAGAGCTTGTTTCTAGTCTCTTAGAACTTCTGGAAATCAAGAGTCAACTTAGTATCAAATACAAAAAGCTGAGAAAGCTCTTTGCATATGAAACTAAGAGACTTAAAATAGAAAACTCTGAATTGAAAGAAAAAGTTTTAAAATTAACTAAAGATGTTGAAACATCTTCAGATTCAGAAAAGTCTATTCCAAGCACTAACAATATTCTAAAAGAATATGACTTGAGCTTTCGAAAGTTCCTATCTAGAGGTACTGGTAGAAGTCAGCTAGCCTCTATGATATATGGTGTGAGTGGAAACAAGAGAATAGGCATAGGCTTTGAGGGAGAAGTCCCATATAAAGTAGAGCCTGTTGATGAAATGATCATAAAGTATAAACCTCTACATGAGCAGTTTAAATATGGTTATTCTCATGATATAAAGCAACATCCCACTCTAAGAGTTTCCACATTTCACACACAAAGAAAAATGCTGTTGCTTATTCTGGTAAACCTTATGTGAAATCTCAGTTCAAACAGAACGTGAGAAAAACTAACCCCAAAGGACCCAAAAGAATGTGGGTACCTAAGGGTAAAATTATTCCTGTTGCAAATCTCCTTAACAGCTCAAAAGGAAAACATGTCATGGTACTTGGACTCTGGATGCTCACGTCACATGACGGGAAAAAAGTCTATGTTCCAAGATCTGGTACTTAAATCTGCTGGAGAAGTAAAGTTTGGAGGGAATCAGAAGGGAAAAATCACTGGCTCAGGAACCATATGCATTGGTAGTTCTCCCTCTATAACTAATGTTCTTTTAGTAGATGGATTAGCTCATAACTTATTATCCATAAGTCAATTAAGTGACGATGGTTATGACATAATCTTTAATCAAATGTCTTATAAAGCTATTAGTCAGAAGGATGTCTCAATCCTATTTACAGGCAAGAGAAAGAACAACATTTATAAGATTGATCTTTCAGATCTTAAGAATCAAAAGGTTACTTGCCTCCTGTCTGTTAGTGAAGAGAACATATTAGTCAGAAGTGATCATGGTGGTGAATTTGAGAACAGATTATTTGAAATTTATTTCAAAGAAAATGGTATTGCCCATGATTTCTCTTGTCCTAGAACTCCACAGCAAAATGGAGTTGTAGAACGAAAGAATAAGACTCTACAAGAAATGGCCAGAACCATGATCAATGAGATCAATATGGCTAAACATTTCTGGGCAGAAGCAATTAGCACAGCGTGTTATATTCAGAATAGAATCTCTATTAGACCTATTATAAATAAGACTCCTTATGAATTGTGGAAGAACAGAAAGCCCAACATTTCATATTTCCATCCATTTGGATGTATATGCTATATTCTGAATACTAAAGATCATCTGAATAAGTTTGATTCTAAAGCTCAGAAGTGTTTCCTTCTTGGATATTCTGAATGCTCTAAAGGCTACAGAGTATACAATACTGAAACGCTGATAGTTGAGGAATCAATCAACATCAGATTTGATGATAAGCTTGGCAATGAAAAGCCAAAGCAGAATGAGAATTTTGCAGATATAGATCTTTCTGATCCAGATCAAGAGGAACCCAGAAGAAAGGATGATGCAGAAGATCAAGTTGCAGCTTTATTAGAGAAACTTAGAATATCAGAAGATCTTCTAGAATCAACTCTGCTCATCCAGAAGAAGTGATCATTAGAAAGAAAGATGATCCCATCAGAACAAGATCATTCCTTAAGAACAATGCAAAATGTCAATTTGGTTTAGTGTCTTTGATCGAGCCAACTTCTATTGATCAAGCTCTGGAAGATGCTGGCTGGATAATTGCCATGCAAGAAGAGTTGAATCAGTTTACAAGGAATGATGTTTGGGATCTGGTTCCAAGACCTAAAGGCTTTAACATTATTGGAACAAAATGGGTTTTTAGAAACAAACTCAATGAGAAAGGAGAAGTTGTAAGAAACAAAGCCAGACTGATTGCTCAGGGCTATAGTCAGCAGGAAGGCATTGACTATACAGAAACCTTTGCACCAGTGGCCAGGTTAGAATCTATTCGCTTATTAATTTCATTTGCCACTTAGAATAACATCACTCTGTATCAGATGGATGTTAAGAGTGCCTTTTTAAATGGTTATATAAATGAAGAAGTATATGTCCATCAACCTCCTAGTTTTGAAGACTCTAAGTCTCCAGAACATGTTTTTAAACTCAAGAAATCATTATACAGACTGAAGTAAGCTCCCAGAGCTTGGTATGAAAGATTAAGTTCTTTCCTTCTGGATAATGGTTTCACAAGAGGAAAAGTGGACACAACTCTCTCCTGTAAAACCTTTAAAAAGGATATTTTAATATGTCAAATTTATGTTAATGATATTATTTTTGGAACATCTAATGCTACACTTGGAAAGGAGTTTGCTAAGTCTATGCAAGCAGAGTTTGAGATGAGCATGATGGGAGAACTCAAGTACTTCCTAGGCATTCATATCAATCAAACTTCTGAAGGAACTTATGTTCATCAGACTAAGTATGTCAAAGAGCTTATGAAGAAGTTCAAATTATCTGAAAGCAAAGAAGCAAAGACTCCAATGCATCCAACGTGCATATTAGGTAAGGATGAGGTAAGAAAGAAGGTAGATCAGAAAATCTACATAGGTATGATAGGATCTCTTCTATATCTTACTGCTTCTAGACCTGATATTTCATTTAGTGTATGCTTATGTGCTAGATTCCAATCAGATCCTAGAGAATCTCACTTAACTGCTGTTAAGAGAATTCTGAGGTATCTGAAGGGTACTACTAATGTTGGTTTAGTCTACAGAAGATCTGAAGAATACAACTTAGTAGGATATTGTGATGCTGATTACGCTGGAGATAGAGTTGAAATGAAAAGTACTTCTGGAAGCTGTCAGTTTCTGGGAAGTCACCTGATCTCCTGGTATAGCAAGAAGCAAGCCACAATTTCCCTCTCTACAATAGAAGCAAAATATGTTGCTGCTGCTGGATGTAGTACACAGATGCTTTGGATGAAAAGTCAGCTAGAAGACTATCAGATATATGAGAGTAACATTCCTATATTCTGTGATAATACTTCTGCTATCTGTTTATCTAAGAATCCCATCTTACATTCTAAAGCTAAGCATATAGAGATTAAACATCACTTTATTAGGGACTATGTTCAGAAGGGTGTTCTTTCTTTAAACTTTGTTGATACAGACCATCAATGGGTTGATATCTTTACAAAACCCCTTGTTGAAGATAGGTTTAAGTTCATTCTGAAGAACATCAGTATGGATTTATGCCCATAATGAGGTTATGAGAAGATCTGAATATGGATTAGTTTGAAAATGTTTATGCAGTTATTGTCTTATCAGATGTTCTGGATTTATAAGATCATATGGATATTTTGAAACTGTTATTTCTAACATTTCACGTGTCCAAGTATGATACAAAATTTCCGTCAAAGCAAAACAGCTGTTACCAGCTATTCCAGATGATGACCACGTGTTCATTATGAAGGGACAAGCATGCGTGCAATTGATGAGACTCCGCTCTAGGTAACTGTGTAAATCTTTTCAAATTTCACGCTATCTCTCCTAACGTCATTCAGCATTAAATGTGATTGGTTCTTTTTCTGTAACCGTTTGCATTCAGAATCTCATTGCATTTTGTTTTCAAATCCGTGCCTATATAAACACATCTCATACTCATTTCATCTCTTTCCACTCATCTTCACTGTTCATCGTTATATGCATTTTCCCCTCCTCTTCTCTCTTTTCAAAAACCCTAAAGTGAAACCCAGAAATCTCAAGTGTCTCTCAATGGCTTCTTCATCAAATGCTCAACGCAAGGTTTTGTCTTCTAAACAACAAGAACAACAACAACAACATCAACAAATTGTCTTCACTCCAATGAAGACCTGTTTGATTCCTTATAAGGATTTGGAAGTTCTCTGCGAACTTATGGTTGATTTTGAAAATCTTCAAGCACACAATTTCAACATCAAAACAGATATGTTGGTTCAAGGATGGGCAAACTATTTTGAACGTCTAATTGGACCGGTTTATCATGATTTGGTTAAGGATTTTTGGAATCATGCTACCTTAACTCCTACTACTATCATGTCTTTTGTGTTAGGGCAAGAAATTGCAATAACTGAGAATCTGATAAGGAAGTTACTGAATCTCCAAGGTTTGGGTGGAGTAACTGGTGCCCTTCCTGGAAGAACTGATTGGGATACAGTTTATCCAGAAATATTTACTTCTGGTAAAGGTTCACCTCACACCATATATCTGAAGCCTTCTTACAAAGTTTGGGAAAAAATCATTCTGGGATCTCTCTATCACAGAAAACAACAGTTTCTGCAACCTATATAAGTCAAGATCAGCAGTTCACTCTGTACTTCATTGGAAAGGGTATGAGAGTTAACCTACCTTATATTCTGTTCCAACATCTGAGGACTCATGTGAAATAGTCAAGAGAAGCAGAACGTCTGAAATATCCAAAGATCAAGAAGAATACCATTCCTATGGGAAGATTGATATCAGACATTCTGACTGAGAGTGGTCTGATTGATACTCTGAGAGGAGTTGGCTCTATTCAAGATCTGACTATTGTTAGTGGGAGTACTTTGACTGTTCAGACTCTGAGAAGAATGCATCTGATTGAAAAAGTGACCACTACTCCAAAAGTGATTTCTGATATTCTGACAAGAAGAACTCCAATTGCTGATTTCCCTCTGATTTTCAAGGAAGAACTATCAAAATCTGCTCAACTCTATCTGGAGTCATGTGTTAGAGAATAGTCAGATGTTGATCTTGGTTGGATTCATGGAAGAACCCTCCCATCTTTGGATGATCTAATAAAAAAGGATAAGAAGAAGAAACAAAAGAAGAAGAGAAAGGCTGATGGCGAAGGTCTTGCTACAAAGAAAGCTAAGAAGCATAAGAAACCTTCAGGTATTGTTATCTCTGACTCTGTACCTATTAATAGTTCTGAATGAGTATCAACAGCTAAACCTGATTCTCTCAAAATCCCTAAAACTTCTGAACAACTTCAAAAGCTTATACAAGATATTGATAATGTAGACACCTCTAGTTTACATTCAGTCTCTGACCTTCCCTCCCAGAAAAATCCACAATCTTATAAAAATCCATCTTCCTCCACCAAATCCAAGTTGGATCATGTAGCTATAGGGTTATAGTATCTGAAGGATGCTCATGATTCCAAGTTGGATCATGTAGCTGCTGGAAAGCTCTGAAATGCTTTCTTTGAAGAAGTACAGGCTGAGTTTTTGGACCTCCAGAAGGATTGCCTTGCTCCTGGTCCTGCTGGACTTGCTTTGGAGTATGATGTAGGCAAGTATTATCATCCTATCACCAATTGGAAGCCTCTGGAAGAAAAGCCGTTTGTTGATGAATTGGAAGAAGAAAATCCTTTGGATATGGTTGTCTGGACTCCCTATCCTCTCTCAGTTCTAACAGGAGATTTTCAATTTCTGTTCAATTGGTTTAGAGAGAATCCTCTTGCAGAGTTTCTTGACTTGGTGTATCCAGTCATTGAATATCCTGCTGAAGAAGATCTGGTTGAAGTGCAACCTGTTCAAGAGCAACATGGTGAAGACATTCCTGTTGAGGAAAATCTGGTTGATGCTCAAATGATTGAAGCTGATGCTGCTCATCCTGTCCTAGAAGATAACTTTGTTGCTTCTTCTGCTGGTCCTTCTACTTTTGTTCTGATGAACACTCTGAAGGAACTTCAAAAGAACCAAGCTACATTGTTTAGTCGTCTGGACAAGCAAGATGACACAAATGCTGAATTCAGAACTTGGATGCAAAGATCTGAAGAATATTCAAAGAAGCAAGCTGAAGACACCACTGAGATTAAGAACCTTCTGGCAACTTTAGCCTCTACGCTTACCCAGTCGTAGTCTATCTTGTGTCTTAGTTGTTTTTCTTGTTTCTTGCATCTATTTTGAATTGCATCTGCTTTGTATTCTCCTTCTGATTAATCAATGAAATTTTTTCTTTCTTCACTCTGTGTGTCTTTCATCTGAATCTTTTATACTTTTTGATGTTATGACAAAAAGGGGGAGAAGCGTGCTAATTGAATTGATTTATAATATCAGTTGCTGGGCTTAAGTCTCAACATTCCTAATAATAATTGCAAGTTTTTATTGTCTCTGATATTTTTGTAGGAATGTGATACTCTAAACAAGCTCAATATGGGGAGAAACGCATCTGAAGAAATGCTCTTAAAGAATTGAAGCAAGCTTAGTGCTATGATACAAGAAGCTTCACAATCAGAAGCAAGCAGTGCCTTGTTACAACAAGCTAAAGCTCCGATACAAGAAGTCTCAAGCTTTGAAACAAGCAAGCCTTCTTGATGCTCTGATAAAGCCAAGTTGATCTCTAAAAGAAACTCAAAGCTCTGAAGATGTCCAATGGAAGCTCTGAAGTAAGGTTCTGAAGTTTAAAGTTCAACGTGAAAGTCTCATCTGAAATGGAAAATACTCAGGGAAGTCTTTTATTTATAAATTCTTCTAGTATTAATTTCAGGGGGAGATTGTTAATCTCAGAGGGAGACATATTCACACACTCTGATTAACATGCTTTAATGCTATATCTGTGTATTCTCCTCTTCATCTGATATCCTGGATACAAATTCATATCAATTATGTATGTTTTTGTCATCATCAAAAAGGGGGAGATTGTTAGAACAAGAAATGTTCTGATCAATATTCTTAGTTTTGATGATAACATTGAAGGATAGAAAAACACTTAGAAAGGGGGGGATTGAATAAGTGTGACTTAAAATCTTGAGCGATAAAAATTAAATGCACAATTATTTTTATCCTGGTTCACTGTTAACGAAGCTACTCCAGTCCACCCCCGCAGAGATGATTTACCTCAACTGAGGATTTAATCCACTAATCGCACGGATTACAATGGTTTTCCACTTAGCCGCAACTAAGTCTTCCAGAGTCTTCTGATCACAACCTGATCACTCCAGGAACAACTGCTTAGTTCACTCCTAAGACTTTTCTAGAGTCTACTGATCAACACGATCACTCTAGGCTTAGTTCACTCCTAAGACTTTCTGCTCAGCCAACTGCCAAGACTTCCTGCTCAGCTAACTGCTAAGACTTCCTAGAGTATACTGATCAACTGATCACTCTAGTTCCTTACAACTTAATGTAATTAATTCAAGAGTTTACAAATGCTTCTAAAAAGCGATAATCACAACTGTGATATTTCTCTTACAATTTAAGCTTAATCTCACTAAGATATTACAACAGCAATGTAGTGAGCTTTTGATGAAGATGAAGATTCTGAGTTTAGATTTGAACAGCGTTTCAGCAAGTTTGATATGAGTTGTTTTGGTGCAGAATCGTTTTTTTTGCTTCTCATCAGAACTTCATATTTATAGGCGTTGAGAAGATGACCGTTGAATGCATTTAATGCTTTGCGTGTTCCGTACAGCTTTGCATTTAATGTTATACGCTTTTGTCAACTACCTCGAGCCTTGTTCACGCTGTGTCTACTGACGTAGCCTTTAGTAGCTTTAACGTTCCTTTTGTCAGTCAGCGTAGTCTGCCACGTGTACTTCCTTCTGATCTGATGTTTATGAATACGACGTTTGAATATCATCAGAGTCAAACAGCTTGGTGCACAGCATCTTCTGATCTTCTGACCTTGAAGTGCTTCTGAGCGTGATACCATCTTCTGATCTTCAGTGCTTCTGATCTCATGTTCTTCTGATGCTTCCATAGACCCATGTTCTGATTCTGCTTCGACCATCTTCTGATGTCTTGCCAGACCATGTTCTGATGTTGCATGCTGAACCATTTGAGACACATCTTCTGAGCGCTGAATTATGCGTACTCTTTATATATATTTCCTGAAAAGGAAATTGCATTGGATTAGAGTACCATATTATCTTAAGCAAAATTCATATTATTGTTATCATCAAAACTAAGATAATTGATAAGAACAAATCTTGTTCTAACAATCTCCCCCTTTTTGATGATGACAAAAACATATATAAATGATATGAATTTGCGATCAGAAAGAGTAGACGGCAAAAGACAAATTACACAGCTATAGCATAAGCATATGAATATGTCTCCCCCTGAGATTAACAATCTCCCCCTGAGATAAATAATCTCCCCCTGAAATAAATACTCGAAGAACTTTAATAAAAGACTTCCCTGATTATTTCGGTAGAGACGATCATATGAGCTTCTGCCTTCAGAGAATCCATAGCTTCTGACTTCTGCTTCCATTGGACAGCTTCAGAACTTGAATTTCTTTGATCTTCAGAACATTCACAGCTTCTGACTTCTGCTTCCATTCAGGACAGCTTCAGAACTTGAATTTCTTTGATCTTCAGAACATTCACAGCTTCTGACTTCTGCTTCCATTCAGGACAGCTTCAGAACTTGAATTTCTGGATCTTTTAGAACATTCACATCTTCTGATTTCTGCTTCCCTCGGATAGCTTCAGAACTTTGAATGTCTACTAACATCACTTCATGCTAGATTTGTATCAGAACATTGTTGAATGTACCAGAGCATCATTTGAGCATCTCTACATCCTGAAATGTTACAGAACAAAAACTAAACGTCAAAAGTCAGCATGAACGAGTTAGAACATAAAATGTATATTCAAATACATGATATGTATCAGAGCCAAATGTATCAGAGCATTTTAGGCTAAAAACATGTATCAGAGCAAATAATGTATCAGAGCCATAACATTATGTGTATCAGGGCAAATAGAATTTTGTCAGAACAGGATAGACAATGATATTCAAATTCTATTATCAGTGCTACTGATTCATTCTTCTTTCTTGCTTCTGATCTCTGAAGCTTGACAGCACTCAGCTTGCTTCAGTTTCAATGGTTTTGCTTCTAGTGTTTGCTTTGAAGATTCACTTCACTTCTTTGTACCTGCAAAACACTTAAACCATATAGAACTTGCAGTTCTTGTTAGTGAATGTGTGGGAGCCTTTACCCAGCAACTGATAGATTTAATCAAATCATTTATCATTTATCTTTCTCCCCCTTTTTGTCATAACATCAAAAAGAATATATATAAAAAGATTCAGATGTATCAAACGACAAAAGAAAACATTTACTGGAATGTAAAACACAAGGAAACTTTTTCATTGATAATCAAAAAATATTACAAAAGGTTCCTATGTTTAACAAGATGAAAAACATTCCTAGCAAATACAAAACAAGCAGAAGCAGCAAGGAAAAGAAAACTACAAAGTAGAATTTCCAAAGAGGAAATGACTACAAAAATTAAAAAATACACAAATCGGTCAAGAAACTCAACATAGAAGTTGAGTATATCTTCCCACAACTCAAGAAAGTCTTCTGTCTTTGGATGAAAGTTGATAACAACATCAAAGAAGGATCTGACTTGAGCGGTATTAGAAGAGCCATCCCGAGATGCACAGAGATCTGTCGCCTTTGAGTCATGGAGCTTCAACAGGCTTGAGGTGAATGCTAGGTTTTGAGAGAAGAAAAGAAAAACGAGAGAGAGAGAGAGAGAGAAAAAAAATTTTAAGAGGAAAACAAAGAGATAGGAAACCGAAAACCATTTTGAAGAGTATTTAAAGGAAAATAAAATGAAACGAATGATGAAAAGCGTTTAATGTTACGTGACGTGAGGAGAGATAATAAAGACGAATGAAGTGACTAGCACAGTTACCTATGGTCGGCGTCCCTTCAACTGCACGCGCGCTTATCCATGAATAGTAACGACAGGTTTACCTTCCCGAGATAAAGCGTAACAGCTGTTTTGCTTTACAAGATGTTCTGAATCAACTTAGACAATGAAACGTTAGTAATAACCGAATCATAATTTCTAAACGAATTCAATCAGAACTTCTGATAAAAAAAATGTTCCACATTCATTTCAGAAGATACTCATACATGAGAAATTCTCATCTTCTCATTCTGGGCACAAATCCATACTGATGTTCTTCAGAATGAACTTAAACCTATCTTCAGCCAGGGGTTTTGTAAAGATATCAGCCCATTGATGGTCTGTATCAACAAAGTTTAAAGATATAACACCCTTCTGAACATAGTCCCTTATGAAATGATGTTTTATCTCAATATGTTTAGCTTTTGAATGAAGAATAGGATTCTTAGATAAACATATAGCAGAAGTATTATCACAGAATATAGGAATGTTACTCTCAAATATCTGATAATCTTCTAACTGACTCTTCATCCAGAGCATCTGTGTACTACAACCAGCAGCTGCGACATATTCTGCTTCTGTGGTTGATAGAGCAATGGTTGCTTGCTTCTTGCTGTACCAGGAGATTAAGTGACTTCCAAGAAATTGGCAACTTCCTGAAGTACTTTTTCTTTCAATTCTGTCTCCAGCATAATCAGCATCGCAGAATCCTACTAAGTTGTATTCTTTAGATTTTCTGTAAACTAAACCAACATTAGTAGTACCTTTCAGATACCTTAGAATCCTCTTAACAGCAGTTAAATGAGATTCTCTAGGATCCGATTGGAATCTAGCACACAAACAAACACTGAACAGAATGTCAGGTCTAGAAGCAGTCAGATATAGAAGAGATCCAATCATACCTCTGTATAGCTTCTGATCTACCTTCTTACTTACCTCATCCTTACCTAGGATGCATGTTGGATGCATAGGAGTTTTGGCTTCTTTGCAGTCTAGAAGATTGAACTTCTTCAGAAGTTCCTTCACATACTTGGTTTGGTGAACATACGTTCCTTCTGATGTTTGATTTATTTGTATTCCAAGGAAATACTTGAGTTCTCCCATCATGCTCATTTCAAACTCAGCCTGCATAGACTTAGCAAACTCCTTTCCAAGTGTAGCATTAGATGTTCCAAAAATAATATCATCTACATATATTTGACAAATTAAAATATCCTTTTCAAAGGTTTTACAAAAGAGAGTAGTGTCCACTTTTCCTCTAGTGAAACCATTATCTAGAAGGAAAGAACTTAAGCGTTCATACCAAGCTCTGGGAGCCTGTTTCAATCCATACAATGATTTCTTAAGTTTAAAAACATGATTAGGAGACATAGAGTCTTCAAAACCAGGAGGTTGATGGACATAAACTTCTTCATCTATATAACCATTTAAGAAGGCACTCTTAACATCCATCTGATAGAGAGTGATGTTATGTTGAGTAGCAAAAGAAATTAATAGACGAATAGACTCTAACCTGGCCACTGGTGCAAAGGTTTCTGTGTAGTCAATCCCTTCTTGCTGACTATAACCCTGAGCCACCAGTCTGGCTTTGTTCCTTATCACTTCACCTTTCTCACTAAGCTTGTTTCTGAAGACCCATTTTGTACCAATTATGTTGAATCCATCTGGTCTAGGAACAAGATCCCAAACATCATTCCTTGTAAACTGATTTAGTTCTTCTTGCATAGCAATTATCCAGTCTGGATCTTCTAGAGCATGATCAACAGAAGTTGGCTCGATCAAAGATACAAGACCTAATTGACAGTCTGCATTGTTCCTAAGGAATGCTCTTGTTCTGATTGGATCATCCTTCTTTCCAAGAATGACATCTTCTGAATGACCAGAGATGAGTCTGGATGATCTTCTGACAGATGGTTCTTCAGAAATACTTAGATCCTCCAGAGAAGCTGTTACTTGATCTTCAGATTCTTTGCTTCTGAGAAGCTCTGCTTCTGATGCGTTGCTTCTTGGCTCAACAACTTCTGATATGTCAATATCACAACCTGCAAAATTATCAACTTGCTTTGGTTTTTCAGAACCAAGCTTATCATCAAACCTGATATTGATTGATTCTTCTACAACCAATGTTTCAGTATTGTATACCCTGTAGCCTTTTGAGCGTTCAGAATATCCAAGAAGGAAACACTTTTGAGCTTTGGAATCAAACTTACCAAGATGATCTTTAGTGTTCAGAATAAAGCATACACATCCAAAAGGATGGAAATATGAAATGTTGGGCTTTCTATTCTTCCACAATTCATAGGGAGTCTTATTTAGAATAGGTCTGATAGAGATTCTATTCTGAATATAACATGCAGTGTTTATTGCTTCTGCCCAGAAATGCTTAGCCATATTGGTTTCATTGATCATGGTTCTGGCCATTTCTTGAAGAGTCCTATTCTTTCGTTCTACAACCCCATTTTGCTGTGGAGTTCTAGGACAAGAGAAATCATGGGCAATACCATTTTCTTTGAAGAATTCTTCAAAGGATTTGTTCTCAAATTCACCACCATGATCACTTCTGACCTTTATGATTTTACACTCTTTTTCAGATTGAATCTGAATGCAGAAATCAAAGAACACTGAATGAGTCTCATCCTTGTGCTTTAAGAATTTTACCCATGTCCAGCGGCTATAATCATCTACGATGACTAATCCATATTTCTTTCCTCTGACAGATGCTGTTTTGACTGGTCCAAACAGATCAATGTGCAAGAGTTCTAATGGCCTTGAGGTAGAGACAACATTCTTAGACTTGAATGCAGGTTTGGAGAACTTGCCCTTCTGACATGCTTCACAAAGAGCATCTGATTGGAATTTCAGATTAGGGAGTCCTCTGACAAGATTCAGTTTGTTAATTTGAGAGATCTTTCTCAAACTAGCATGACCTAATCTCCTGTGCCAGACCCACTGCTCTTCAGAAACAGACATAAGACAAGTCACCTTCTGACTCATAAGATCTTGCAGATCTGTCTTATAAATGTTGTTCTTCCTCTTGCCTGTAAATAGGATTGAGCCATCCTTCTGATTTACAGCCTTGCAAGACTCTTGATTAAAGATTATATCATAACCATTGTCACTTAATTGACTGATAGATAAAAGGTTATGTGTTAATCCTTCTACAAGAAGTACATTAGAGATGGAAGGAGAGTTACCAGATTTTATAGTTCCAGAGCCAATTATCTTGCCCTTCTGATCTCCTCCGAACTTGACTTCTCCTCCAGACTTAAGCACCAGGTCTTGGAACATAGACCTTCTTCCTGTCATGTGTCGCGAGCATCCAGAGTCCAGGTACCATGACATGTTGTGCTTTGTCCTTCTTGCAGCCAAGGATATCTGCAATAGGAATAATCTTATCCTTAGGTACCCACATCTTTTTGGGTCCTTTCTTGTTAGATTTCTTCAAGTTCTGATTGAACTTGGGTTTAACATTGTAAGCAATAGGAGGAACAGCATGATAATTCTTAATGTGAGTTTCATGATATTTCCTAGGTTGTGTCACATGCTTCTTAGTGTGTGTAATGTGAAAACTTTGTGCATGTGAGGTGTGCCTAATATCATGTGAGTGGCCATACTTGAACTGATCATACAATGGCTTGTATGTAATTTTCATTTCATCAACAGGTTCAAGTTTGTATGGGGTTTCACCCTCATAACCAATGCCAACTCTTTTGTTTCCAGACACAGCATATATCATAGAAGCTAGCTGACTTCTGCCAATACTTCTAGATAGGAACTTCCTGAAACTTAGATCATATTCTTTCAGAATATGGTTCAGACTGGGAGTGGATTTTTCTGAATCAGAAGGAGATCCAACATTATTGGATAATTTTAAAAGTTTTTCCTTTAATTCAGAATTCTCCAACTCAAGCTTCTTAGTTTCAAATTCAAATTGCTTTTTCAGCTTTTTGTATTTGAGACTGATCTGAGACTTGAGTTCCAGAAGTTCAGTTAGACCGGAAACTAACTCATCTCTAGTAAGTTCAGAAAATACCTCTTCAGAATCTGATTCTGATGTAGATTCTGATCCGTCATCTTCTGTCGCCATCAGCGCACAGTTGGCCTGCTCATCTTCTGAATCATCTTCTGACTCATCCCAGGTTGCCATAAGACCTTTCTTCTTATGAAACTTTTTCTTGGGACTTTCCTTCTGAAGATTTGGACATTCATTCTTGTAGTGTCCAGGCTCATTGCATTCATAGCACATGACCTTCTTCTTGTCAAATCTTCTTTCATCAGAAGATTCTCCACGTTCAAATTTCCTTGAACTTCTGAAGCCTCTGAACTTCCTTTGCTTGGTCTTCCAGAGTTGATTTAGCCTTCTGGAAATCATGGACAGTTCATCTTCTTCTTCAGATTCTGATTCTTCAGGATCTTCTTCTCTAGCCTGAAAAGCGTTAGTGCATTTCTTGATATTTGATTTTAATGCAATAGACTTACCTTTCTTTTGAGGCTCATTTGCGTCCAGCTCAATCTCATGGCTTCTCAAGGCACTGATAAGCTCTTCCAGAGAAACTTCATTCAGATTCTTCGCAATCTTGAATGCAGTCACCATCGGACCCCATCTTCTGGGTAAGCTTCTGATGATCTTCTTTACATGATCAGCCTTGGTGTATCCTTTGTCAAGAACTCTCAATCCAGCAGTCAGAGTTTGAAATCTCGAAAACATCTTTTCAATGTCTTCATCATCCTCCATCTTGAAGGCTTCATACTTCTGGATTAAGGCAAGAGCTTTTGTCTCCTTGACTTGAGCATTTCCTTCATGAGTCATTTTCAAGGACTCATATATGTCATAGGCCGTTTCCCTGTTAGATATCTTCTCATACTCAGCATGAGAGATAGCATTCAGCAAAACAGTTCTACATTTATGATGATTCCTGAAAAGCTTCTTTTGGTCATCATTCATTTCTTGCCTTGACAGCTTCACGCCTCTGGCATTTACTGGATGTTTGTAACCATCCATCAGAAGATCCCATAGATCACCATCTAGACCCAGAAAGTAACTCTCCAGTTTATCTTTCCAGTATTCAAAGTTTTCACCATCAAATACCGGCGGTCTAGTATAACCATTGTTACCGTTGTATTGCTCAGCAGAGCCAGATGTAGATGCAGGTGTAGGTATAGTCCTTTCACTTTCATCAACCATCTTTTAAATGAAGCGTTTTTCTCTTCCTGAATCTTTTCTAAACACGGTTAAGTGCTTGCACCTTAGAACCGGCGCTCTGATGCCAATTGAAGGATAGAAAAACACTTAGAAAGGGGGGGATTGAATAAGTGTGACTTAAAATCTTGAGCGATAAAAATTAAATGCACAATTATTTTTATCCTGGTTCACTGTTAACGAAGCTACTCCAGTCCACCCCCGCAGAGATGATTTACCTCAACTGAGGATTTAATCCACTAATCGCACGGATTACAATGGTTTTCCACTTAGCCGCAACTAAGTCTTCCAGAGTCTTCTGATCACAACCTGATCACTCCAGGAACAACTGCTTAGTTCACTCCTAAGACTTTTCTAGAGTCTACTGATCAACACGATCACTCTAGGCTTAGTTCACTCCTAAGACTTTCTGCTCAGCCAACTGCCAAGACTTCCTGCTCAGCTAACTGCTAAGACTTCCTAGAGTATACTGATCAACTGATCACTCTAGTTCCTTACAACTTAATGTAATTAATTCAAGAGTTTACAAATGCTTCTAAAAAGCGATAATCACAACTGTGATATTTCTCTTACAATTTAAGCTTAATCTCACTAAGATATTACAACAGCAATGTAGTGAGCTTTTGATGAAGATGAAGATTCTGAGTTTAGATTTGAACAGCGTTTCAGCAAGTTTGATATGAGTTGTTTTGGTGCAGAATCGTTTTTTTTGCTTCTCATCAGAACTTCATATTTATAGGCGTTGAGAAGATGACCGTTGAATGCATTTAATGCTTTGCGTGTTCCGTACAGCTTTGCATTTAATGTTATACGCTTTTGTCAACTACCTCGAGCCTTGTTCACGCTGTGTCTACTGACGTAGCCTTTAGTAGCTTTAACGTTCCTTTTGTCAGTCAGCGTAGTCTGCCACGTGTACTTCCTTCTGATCTGATGTTTATGAATACGACGTTTGAATATCATCAGAGTCAAACAGCTTGGTGCACAGCATCTTCTGATCTTCTGACCTTGAAGTGCTTCTGAGCGTGATACCATCTTCTGATCTTCAGTGCTTCTGATCTCATGTTCTTCTGATGCTTCCATAGACCCATGTTCTGATTCTGCTTCGACCATCTTCTGATGTCTTGCCAGACCATGTTCTGATGTTGCATGCTGAACCATTTGAGACACATCTTCTGAGCGCTGAATTATGCGTACTCTTTATATATATTTCCTGAAAAGGAAATTGCATTGGATTAGAGTACCATATTATCTTAAGCAAAATTCATATTATTGTTATCATCAAAACTAAGATAATTGATAAGAACAAATCTTGTTCTAACAAACATTATGTATGAATTTTATATAAGACAATGTGGTACTCTAATCCTTTATGTTTTCCATTTCAGAAAAAGTTTAAAGAGTATGCACAAAATCAGCGCTCAGAAGCACTGACCCAGAAGTTCTGGATGGCTTCATCAGAACATGCTCTGTCAGATATCAGAAGATGGTCTTGAAGAAATCAGAACATGATCTGGAAAGCATCAGAAGATGGCATTCAGAAGCGAAGCTCTGAAGCTCTGATGGTATCACGCTCAAAAGCACTTCCATAGTCTGAGTGACTGAAGTTGCATCTGCACTAAAAGCTGAAGACTCTGATATTCACACGTTATTCTACAAAGTTTGAGTCCAGAAGCAAGTACAAGATGAAAAGGCTATAACGTCAAATCTCTGACTGACAAAAGGAATATTAGAAGCTACAAAAGGCAAAGTCCGTAAAAGCAGCTGAAGCATGACTCGAGGTAGTTGACAAAAGTGTGAAACATTAAATGCGATGTTGTACTATTCACGCAAAGCATTAAATGCTCCCAACGGTCACATTTCCTCAACGCCTATATATAGAAGTTCTGATTCAGAAGCAGCAACTAACTCTCTTGCATTATACCAAAACGCTGTCAAACTGAAATCGTAAAAGCAAAGAAGAACTTCATCTTCAACCTCACAACTTTGTAATATCTTAGTGAGTGTTAAGAACTATAACTTAAGAGAAATATCACTTGGTGATTACAGCTTTTCAAGAAGCAATTTAAACTCTTGTAATATTTATTTTACATTGTTTGTAAAAGGATTTCCTAGAGTGATCAAGTTGTGATCAGTAGACTCTAGAAGACTTAGAGAGAGTTCTAAGTGGAGAACCATTGTAATCAAGATTGATTAGTGAATTAAATCCTCAGTTGAGGTAAATCACTATAAGGGGGTGGACTAGAGTAGTTTGGTTAACAACGAACCATGATAAAAATATCTGTGTGATTATTTTTTATCTACCAAGTTTTTAAGAAACCCTTATTCAATCCCCCCTTTCTAAGTGTTTTTCTATCCTTCAGATAGTGTCGAAGTAATAATAAAATGATTGTATTCATGAGGATTGTAATTTAACTAGAAAATAATGTGCAAAATTAAATAATTAAAAATGGGGATTTTCATGAGAAAAGCGGCTCTAAACGAGAAATTGAAAAGATGAAATGCAAGATGCAAAAGGCGATTAGATCTTTATTATCAAGTCCCCTTATTTTTACCTGTTGATGAAATGTGTATCTATTGAGTTTCAACTAAGTTGTTATCTCACTGTGAATTAAGAAAACCACAACACCAAATTTCTTGGTGTGTAGCTTAATAATTTATATGGTAATTACCATACAAGTACTCAACCTGTTTCTCATCTCATAATTATGAACTCAATTTGACAGGGTAATAACGCAATTAACACTCAAAACCATTTAACAATAAATTTGAAAATTTTAATTGATTCAATCAAAGTCATATTTAAACACACACTTTTGAGGTTTTTTTTACATGTTGTAACATGACTTATGTCAGGGTAGGACAATTTAGGATAATAGACTTAAACCTTTGGAGTTAGGTACCCAGTTTTCCCGATGTTATCAAATTCCTTCCATCACACTCTTTTATAATGCACTTGGTACTATAGAATTTCATTTTGTTGGTCCTATTTTTTACAATTTTTTCGAAGAAGCTATTTTTAACTTCTTATTTTTCTTTCTTTTGCTCTTTTTCTTTTTTTGACTAATTTCTCTATACCCCAGCCCCAAACTTATTAGTTCCAAGAGCAACCTCAAACTTATTCTTTTGCAACAAACTAGGAAACTAAAATTTATACCTAAATCGAAAGAGGGTGGATAGATTTAATCTTTCAAGTCAATTGGCTTTATAATATGGCTATGTCACCAAAAGAAATTTTTAAGCTCAAAGTGGTTAAACAACGAATATAATCATATTAAAACAAGTTGGCTAAAAAAGTCTCAAAGTTTTCACAAACAACTTCCTCAGTGTGTATTTATCAGGCCAATACACCCAACATCATAAAAAAAAATGCATATTCTAGAAAATGACTAATGCATGGATACACTCATAAGAAGGAAACTTAAATAGTGGAAATATTTGACTCAAACCTTACTAGGTGAGGTATCTATATATTGAGTACAAGTAGTCAATTTCACTTCTCTTCATCAACTTTCGATCTGTAAGGAAACTTCACTATTGATCTTTCATTCTTTTTCTCGGGACTCATTCTTTTCTTTTTCATCATGACACTGGTAATTTCACAAATTCAAAATTGAAAGGATAACAAAATCAATATAGTTCATTAATTTCAATCAAAGAAAAGTATAAGGGGAAGAACTTTTGAAGATCTATCTGGTACTTTTCTTTGGATCATAGTACAAAAGGGAAATAAAATAAAAATAGAAAAACTCCTATGTCACATGTTGTCGGAGTTGAAGTAGCTATTGAGAACCTGAACATCATCCTGAAATCGCTGATTCGGTCTCGCCTATAGAGTCCTCATTTAAGCTTTCCTATTCTTCAAGGCTTGGTCTTTCTCAATGAAGAAGTTCTTCATAGCTCCAGATGTGGGAAAACGCTCCCGCAAGTTCAGGACTAGCATGTTCTATGTTTGATTCTCATAGAATGTCTAGAAGCTTGGTATAAAGTTAGGCAGGTTAACATAAAAATTGGGTGAGATTTCATTCACCCAATATCCTTAAGCCTATGCAAGTGAACAGGTTCTTGCTGCTAATGTACGCCTCCTTCAGGTAGATTTATTTCAGGGGGTAGACGTCTGGATCTTCTTATTGTACTTTTTCTTGTGCCAGAGATTAAGGGATTCTTCTTATCATGCTTTTATTGTTTGGCATCATTGGGCGGATCATCACATCATCAGGTTGGGCTTGCATTCCAGCTAACCTGCATAATTCATTAATAACACACAAATGTCCATAAGTTCTTTGTGGAAGTCAACCTATTTACGGTGGAAATTGATAAACAAGCGTTAACCCTCCAAAATAGTTATTATTCTGGTTGCTCACAGGATCGACTAGATTGATCCAAGGACATAGTATAGGTTTCGAGATTTTGATGTTTGTGTTGTATACATTCTTTGATTGTTTGTGGTCAATTTGGGAATAAAAAAGGAAATGTTTTAGAAGGTATAAAGTAAAATGCGGAAATGATAAAGGTTTCAATTTGAAAGGCAAAGAAAAGTAAAAAGACTCTTAATGAAGATAAAGATAAACTGGTAAAAGACTTGTAATTTGATTAAAATGATGGTAATTCATACGTACAATTCTCAACACTGGTTTCTCGATACACTTTGATACTTTGAGTCTGATTGAGGTTTTGTACAGATTTGAACATACTAAAATCTAATGCTAAGATTCTAATTTATACTAATTCTACCCAAACGGCATTTTCCTAACAGAATGCCACGTTCTTTGATTGGATGCTCCTCGATCTCTAAGGCCTCCACGCGTCCTTTTTGGATAATTTGAATCTTCTTCCGTTCGAGGCGCCAAACTCAACCAACGTGAACGTCAAAGCTTATTCTCTAAAAAGCTCCAAAATATTCAAAGTCTTTATGTACTACACATGGCAGCATAGAAATGCTATGGTTTTTGGGAAAGATAGTCATAGAACTAAAATAGTGAAAGATATTATTGATACTATGGTGTATAGATTGTGGGAAAATAGGAGAGTTAGAAAACATCTAGCCTTTCTTATGGTTTAAGGCACTGTTTTTTTGGTTTTGTTAGTGAGTTTTATCTTGGGGCTGGATCGTTGGCGATCACTTTGTGTAAATAGTTTTTGAATTAATACATCCTTTTGATTAAAAAAAAATAGCATATATTTACGATTTGATATTTATAGATATTTTTATTACATATAGTTTTCATAACGTTGTACATATTTGGAAAGAGTATAAAAAATATACTTTTAAATAATATTAAATTATTTAACAGTGTCTTATAGAAAATTTAATTTTAATATTGCAACTTTTTCCAAAAAAATTATAATTTCCAAATAAAAATAAAAATTTCAAATTTCAAACACAAATAACAATATATGGATAAAAAAATACAAGCATTGTCTAAGAGATGATAAGTTAATCCATTGAAAAAGCTCACAAAGAAGAGAGTCACAACAACATTTTGCTCTCATTCTACTTGACTGGTTTTGATTAATATTATAACAATGGACTAAAAATTACTTTGGGTAGATAATATAATACAAAATCACTTATTTTAGATGTAAATAATGAAAGTTTTAGAAGTGAAATGAAAATAATTTAAGGGAATATTAAATTTACTTCTCTGGATTCCATAACATGTGCCATTTTAAGATTCTAAAATTAAGTTAAATGAAGTTTCAAAGTCAATCTCAAATATCATATTGATTATATAAGTAATTGTTCAATATCATCACAATAGAGATTAATGATTATCAACTCAACCATCAAAGTCCAACAAAAAGGTTTGTGCAAAATAGGTGTCATGTTGAAAATCACAGATCTTGGTTATTACACAATACCAAATAATTAAAAAAACAAGAATACAATATCGGTTTGTCTAATTTTTTGCTAAATTAAATTTCTAAATTGGCCCAGTCTTAATAACAATCATATTCATGCAACTAAATTTACGAGTCAACAATCGTAGAAACAAGACAGAAAATCAGAAATAAATACAAAAAATTGATTATTAAAAACAATTAAACTTTAAAAAGTATAATATATTTATTTAAATTGGACAAAATATCAATTTGACAAATACAATTTATTCCGTAGAGTCTTGCATAAGATACACATCAGATATTTATTAGTGTTGCGACACTCCATGCTCGAAGCAATTTATTCATGTACCACATGCCGAGAAACTTACATTGTAAAAATAAATATATTAATAAATATATTTCTATTGTTAAAAACGTGACTAAATAAAAGATAACAAGTAAGTTAAAAACAAACCACGACTTATTCTATTAATCATAGCAATATAATTTTTAGCACTTTGTCGCTTGATAATTTTTTACACAATTTTCAAAATCGTCACGTAGACAGTTTCCGAGACATAATGCGTCACACTTTATTTCACACCAAGGCTCTGATAAGCATTTTACTTGTATTACAACTAACAAAATCATCAACATCATCACGACAAAAACTTTCATCGGAGAACCTGCCATTTCTTTTTCATTATTTTTCTTTGCTCAAACTCAAATAAATATTTTAACTCTATGAAGTTTCAGCTCTTGTATAAGACTCACTGAGGATAAGTTTAGCATTAGATATTTATTTATAGCTAATATTTCTTAAGATATTTATGCATTCATAAATTATACTTTAGGAAATTTATTAAAAATATATGAAAATATTTATATTAAATACTCCCTTGGGTCCCCAATATAAGAAAATTTGTAATTTTAAGATAAAGTGATTAATCATTGTATCTAGTTCATATATATATATATATATATATATATATATATATATATATATATATATATATATATATATATATATATATATATATATATATATATCAATAATGATTCAATATAAATTCAACTTTAATGGTTTTGTAAAATTAATAAAAATAGCATCGCAAAAAAATAAAAATATTTAAATTAAACATTATTGATAACACCCAATACATAACTGACTAGTATATTATGTATGAAATGTTAAATATATTGAGTACACATACAAAAGCCAAAGATACAAGAAGATCCATATTAAAATACAACATGAAATTCTATTAAGAATTATAAAGCATGTGTCTTCAATGGATCTGCACAGCGGAAGATGAGATCTAACGAGGTCTTCGAGCCATCACCACTTCTAAGTCTTCAATCCAATCCTGCTACCAGTCAAACTCTACTAAACAGAACCTGAAAAAGATATGATGATTGGGGTGAGATTACTAAATCTCAGTGAGTCTCCCTATCTTACGGGTTCTCTCAGTTCTACAAGGAACATGCAATAAAACGGATTCACCGAGAATCCGGGTTACCTCACGGCTAGGTACAAGTACAAACAAGGGCAATATCACCATTGGTAGTCCCTTAACTAGCCAACGGGATAATAAAACAAACAGGATCACAACCAATAACAAACAAGTACAGTTCCACGACTTACGACTTATGGTGGCCCTTCCTGCTTACCCTAGGCAAGTTTTACGTGTGCATTGCTTATCCCAGATAAGACTTACACACCATTACTACATGACGAACCACGCTGCTTACCCCATGCAAGTCTTACTAGTGGCACTGCTCATCTCGGATGAGTCTTACTCGTCACGTAACACATATAATTCTGGAACCATACAACAGACAAGTAAATATGCAGACCCGTACCCATGTACGAGGAATCCAGGAGTAAGTTACAGCCCGCTCATTAGGCTACGCAATCTACACCATCGGTGAGTTACACCTGTACATCGCATCAAGAGACTTGCACAAGCACACCACAAGACTAATTAGATTCACTTCCTAAATGGATTCCATCCGAGATGAGTTACAGCCGCGACATTGCCTAAGTGGCATTCGACCCCATCATTGTCTATACGCCGATGTGTTAACGACTAGTGCAAATACACCATCTTGACAATACGAGCCCACCGGGCGAAATCCTAGTGACCTTGCCTACGTAGCATCACTAGAGGTGAATCAAAAGTAATGTTGCCTACGTAGCATTACTTCTCCACCATACCAAGCATGCTGAAGTGTACGCAAGTATGGAAGTGCCTCCTTCGGCCCTCACAAGCACATCGCAATGGTAGCTCAGTTGTGTAGAAGATACCGAGAATGCTAATGTGTAATGCAAGTGTGGAAGTTCCCATACGACCCTCACAAGCACATCCCAACGGTATTAAGTGTTCTATGTGATTTACCCCCTAATAGCCTAGGCCTACTCTGATTCAAGCATATGCAAACACAATCAGGCCATACAAGCAAGAGTCTACGAACACTCAAATGGAACAAACGAGAACAACAATAATCATGCCACAATATAATCCACACAATTGCATTTCTCAAGCATACATGCATACAATTTTGATAGTGATCTTATCATGGTCTTACATGAAGGAGTGAAAAACACTTAGAAAGGGGGGGGGGGGTTGAATAAGGGTTGTTTCTTTTTGGCAAATAAAAATAATGAACACAATTATTTTTATCCTGGTTCGTTTGAACTCAAACTACCTCCAGTCCACCATCACAGGTGATTTACCTCCACTGAGGATTTAATCTGTAACACCCGTATAATTTTAATATTAATTTAATTGGAATATTGAATTAATAATTAGAATTATAAAGATTTTGTGAAAATAATAGAAAATAATGGTTTTTGGCATTTGGGCCATGTGAGGAAATAGTAAAAGAAGGGGGGTGATCTTGTAATCCTTTTACTAATTTTATTATTATTTTCATAAAACAATTGGAATTGGGAAGAAAGAAGGAACGTGCAAGAACAGAGGGTTGAGAACACGAAGAACGTGAAGGAGAACTGTAGAGGGAGAGACCAAAGATCAAGAAATCTTGTCTAAGGTAAGGGGAGACTCTCCATTTAATCTTTATTATCGTATTATGGATGATAGTATGGATTAGGAGTATTGTTTGGATAATTGATTCTATATTCTGGATTTTCTGTTGTGTTTATCATTTAGATTGGATCTATAACTGTTAAATCCCTAATAACTGAGTAGATTTAGGGTATGATGAATGAAATCAATTATAGAATCATATACTGTGATTGTTGGGTGGATTATGTGATGTTAGAATGTGAATTTTTCTGGTTTCTGAGACCCAAATCGCAGACTGGGCAGATGAACTCGCGAGGAAGACGAATGGGTAAGTTGCAGGTTTTTGGAACTGCTGTCCATTCACGTATGGTACGCGTATGATACGCGTATGGGGGGTGTGGTACGCGTATGGTACGCTCCCCATGGTGTATCAGAATGTGCCCTTCTGCTGGTACGCGTATGATACGCGTATGGCATGGTGTTGGTACGCGTATGGGCTGTTGATACGCGTATGTGCCTGTTTTGTGTGGAATTTTGATTCTGTTCATACGCGTATGGGTGTATGCTGTGTGGTTTTTGGCCTCTGTTGGTACGCGTCTGGTACGCGTATGGCCAGCGTGACTTGCAGATTTTTGCTGTTTTGTGATTTTTGAAGGTTAATGGCGTGTAACTTTCGAACTGACGAATCTGTATGATTTATTGTTATATGATTTTATTTGAATGATGCAATTGTATATATATATATATATATGAACATACTTGTTAATGATGATGATGATGATGATGAATGATGATGTATGAGTATAGATGATGCTACTCATAGTGAGATGATGATGTTGGTATGTTATATATATGTGTTTGCATGCATTCATAATCATTGTTGAGGGGTCTATCCTAAAGATGAGAGGATTCAGTGAAGGGCAAGATTCCCATCGTGTGGAATCTGTGCTGGCAGGGCCGTATCTGGATGATGATAGATCGGTCGGTGGGCTTTCCCATTGATGATGTTGGTACCACATGCATAGTGTCAGTTTCATACATGTGCATGATTTGTTCTATAACATGATTATATATGTTATGTGATGACTTGTCTGTTTATCTGCGGATGTGTGATGATGACTTGTTTGAATATGAAACAATTGGGTGAATGATATAACTATGATATGTTGTTATTTATGATGCAATAACATTGGTTAAATGTGATGAGACTCATCCTTACTTGTTGTCATTTTCAGATTGAGGATAGCGGCGCGACTTGGTGAGGATTAGCTCATAAGTCGGTTTTTAGTTTTGTGTCGGTGTCATGCTCTGGTAGATGTAACACTGGGAACGCGTTGTTTTGGGGTTTTGGATTATAACTCTATTTTGTTTTGTTATTTGAAGTCTTATACATTAAATGATGAATGTTGAATTAATAATTAAATTCCGCTGTGTAAACATGACTTTGTTTAATGGGTTATAATTCCAGATGTTTTCAGTGAATGCATGACAGGTGCCGAACGTGTGTATTCTTTATTTATTTTATGAATTGTGACACCTCTTGTATGTTTACTCTGATTAATAATTGTTTAAATGCCGTGGGTTATTAGAGGGGTGTTACAATAGTGGTATCAGAGCATAGTCGGTCGTTGTGACCAGAGTCTTAGTGTCAGTGTCAGTCTTTCTGTGTATGCGACTAATACGATTTATTTGTCGATACTTTTGTTCTGACTGGATTGTTTGTGTTAAGCAGAACAATGGTTGGAAGAGGAAGAAACGATGATGCTATCGCTGAGGCTCTGGGCATGATTGCTGGTGTGCTTGGAGGAGGAACTGTAGGAGCAGGGATTGGTGCTGATAGGCAACTGGGGAATTTTCAGAGGAATAATCCTCCATTGTTCAAAGGCACGCATGACCCTGAAGGTGCTCAGAAATGGCTCAAGGAAATCGAGAGGATTTTCAGAGTCATTGATTGTGCTGAGAATCTTAAGGTGAGATATGGTACGCCCATGTTATCTGAGGAAGCCGATGACTGGTGGTTGGCAACCAGAGCTGAGCTGGATGCTGGTGGTATAGCTATTACTTGGGCTATATTTAAAAGGGAATTTCTGAGGAGGTATTTTCCTGAAGATGTCAGGGGCAGAAAGGAAGTTGAGTTTCTAGAGCTGGTGCAAGGTAACATGACAGTACTAGAGTATGCTGCCAAGTTTGTGGAACTGGCAAAGTACTATGTGCACTACAACAACGACGAAGCCAGTGAGTTCTCGAAATGTGTCAAATTTGAGAATGGTCTTCGTGATGAGATCAAGCAGGGTATCAGGTACCAGAGAATCCGGAGATTTGTTGACCTGGTAGATTGTAGTAGAATTTTTGAGGAAGATAACATCAAGCTGAGGTCATCTCACTCTCGCGAGTTGGTTGACAGAAAAGGGAAGAAACATATGGATAAAGGTAAGCCATATGGTAGAGGCAAACCTGCTGATTGGAAGAAACCCAGTGGGGGAGATTCCAGTGCTCGTATCAGAAGAAGTGTTACAAGTGTGACCAAGTGGGTCATATTTCTGCTGACTGCAAGAAGAGGGTTGTGACTTGTTACAACTGTGGTGAAGAGGGTCACATCAGTCCTAATTGTCCTAAGCCAAAGAAGAACCAATCGGGAGGAAAGGTTTTTGCTTTGACCGGGTCAGAGACTACTCCAGAAGACAGGTTGATTAAAGGTACGTGTTTCATTCATGGCACACCTTTAGTTGCAATTATTGATACTGGAGCAACTCACTCTTTTATTTCTTTGGATTATGCTGAGAGGTTAAATCTTGAGATATCTGAGATAAATGGAAGTATGGTTATTGACACTCCTGCGTCGGGTTCAGTAACTACTTCGTCTGCATGCTTGAATTGTCCGGTTGATATTTTTGGTAGAGAATTTGGGATGGACTTAGTGTGCCTTCTGTTGAAACAACTCGATGTAATCCTGGGAATGAACTGGTTGGAATTCAACCGTGTTCATATCAACTGTTTTGCGAAGACGGTAATTTTTCCTGAAGAGGTTAGTACGGATGATCTGGAAATGACAGCTAGACAGGTGAATGAAGCTATCGGAGATGGTGCAACAGTGTTTATGTTGTTCGCATTGATGAATGTGAAGGAGAAGGTGGCGAGTAGCGAATTACCTGTGGTGTGTGAATTTCCAGAAGTTTTTCCAGAAGATGTGAATGAATTACCACTGGAAAGAGAAGTGGAGTTTTCTATTGATTTGGTTCCGGGAACTAGTCCAGTGTCGATGGCACCGTATCGTATGTCGCCGTCTGAATTAGCTGAACTGAAGAAGCAGTTAGAGGAATTGCTTGAGAAGAAATTTATTCGTCCTAGTGTTTCGCCGTGGGGTGCGCCTGTGTTGTTGGTAAAGAAGAAAGAGGGTTCAATGAGGCTGTGTGTAGATTACAGGCAATTGAACAAGGTTACTATCAAGAATCGATATCCATTGCCGAGGATTGATGATTTGATGGATCAGTTGGTTGGGGCATGTGTATTTAGTAAAATTGATCTGAGGTCTAGGTATCATCAGATTCGCGTGAAAGATGACGATATTCAGAAGATTGCTTTTAGAACGAGGTATGGACATTATGAGTATTCTGTAATGCCGTTTGGAGTTACTAATGCACCTGGTGTTTTTATGGAATATATGAACAGGATTTTTCATCCGTATCTCGACAAGTTTGTGGTGGTATTTATAGATGATATCCTGATATATTCTAAGAGTGAGAAAGAACATGCGGAACATCTCAGAACTGTGTTGGAGCTGTTGAAAGAGAAGCAACTTTTTGCCAAACTGTCGAAGTGTGAATTCTGGTTGGAAGAAGTCAGTTTTCTTGGACATGTGATTTCTAAGAATGGTATTGCTGTTGATCCTACAAAGATAGAAGCTGTGTCTCAGTGGGAAGCTCCGAAGTCAGTGTCAGAGATTCGTAGTTTTCTTGGTCTCGCAGGTTACTACAGAAAATTCATTGAAGGGTTTTCAAAGTTAGCATTACCGTTAACTAAATTAACCAGGAAGGGACAAGCTTTTATTTGGGATGCAAAGTGTGAATAAGGATTCCAAGAGCTGAAGAGGAGGTTGACTAGTGCTCCTATCTTGATTTTGCCGAATCCGACAGAATCATTTGTGGTTTATTGTGATGCGTCACTAATGGGTTTAGGTGGTGTATTGATGCAAAATCAACAAGTGGTCGCTTATGCGTCGAGACAACTCAAAGTGCATGAGAGGAATTATCCGACTCATGATTTGGAGTTGGCAGCTGTGGTTTTTGTTTTGAAGTTGTGGCGACACTATTTGTATGGTTCGAGATTTGAAGTATTCAGTGATCATAAAAGCCTGAAGTATCTCTTTGATCAGAAAGAGTTGAATATGAGGTAGAGAAGGTGGTTAGAATTTTTGAAAGATTATGATTTTGGTTTGAATTACCATCCGGGTAAGGCAAACGTTGTTGCTGATGCATTGAGTAGGAAGACCTTGCACATGTCTATGCTAATGGTGAAGGAATTGGATTTGATTGAACAATTCAGAGACTTGAGTTTAGTGTGTGAAGGTACTCCTACTAGTGTCAAATTGGGTATGCTGAAGCTGACTAGTGGTATTCTTGAAGAAATCAGAGAAGGCCAGAAAGCTGATGTTGGATTGATTGATAAGTTGACTTTGATTAATCAAGGCAAGAATGGTGAATTCAGAGTTGACGAGAATGGTATACTGAGGTTTGGTGACCGAGTTTGTGTTCCTGATATTGATGAACTCCGAAAGCGTATTTTGGAAGAAGGACACCGTAGTGGATTGAGTATTCATCCTGGTGCTACCAAGATGTATCATGACTTGAAAAAGTTGTTTTGATGGCCGGGAATGAAGAAGGAAATTGCTGAGTTTGTGTACTCTTGTTTGACTTGCCAGAAGTCAAAGATTGAGCATCAGAAACCATCTGGGTTGATGCAACCGATGTTTATTCCTGATTGGAAGTGGGATAGCATATCAATGGATTTTGTGTCGGGTTTGCCGAGAACTGTCAGAAATTGTGAAGCTATCTGGGTCGTGGTGGACAGGTTACGAAGTCTGCACATTTTATACCGGTGAGAATGGATTATCCGATGGAGAAGCTAGCTCAGTTATATATTGAGAAGATAGTTAGTCTGCATGGTATTCCTTCAAGTATCGTGTCAGACAGAGATCCGAGGTTTACATCTAAGTTCTGGGAAGGTTTGTAGAAAGCTTTGGGTACTAAGCTGAGATTGAGTTCTGCTTATCATCCGCAGACGGATGGGCAGACTGAGAGGACGATTCAGTCGTTAGAAGATTTGTTGCGTGCTTGTGTGTTGGAAAAAGGTGGTACTTGGGATAGTTATCTGCCTTTGATTGAGTTTACCTATAACAACAGTTGTCATTCGAGTATCGGTATGGCTCCGTTTGAGGCTTTGTATGGTAGGAGGTGTAGGACGCCGTTGTGTTGGTACGAATCTGGTGAGAGTGCTGTGATTGGTCCAGAAATTGTACAACAGACTACAGAGAAGATTAAGATGATTCAGGAGAAGATGAAAGCTTCTCAAAGTCGTCAAAAGAGTTATCATGACAAGAGGAGAAAAACACTTGAGTTTCAAGAGGGAGATCATGTGTTTATGAGAGTTACTCCTATGACGGGGATTGGTCGAGCATTGAAGTCAAAGAAGTTGACTCCGCGTTTTATTGGACCATTCCAAATTTCTGAAAGAGTGGGAGAAGTGGCTTATCGTATCGCTTTACCGCCGATGCTTGCAAATTTGCATGATGTGTTTCATGTGTCTCAGTTGAGGAAATACATTTCGGATCCGTCCCATGTGATCCAAGTAGATGATGTACAGGTGAAAGATAATTTGACGGTTGAGACTTTACCTGTGAGGATTGAAGACCGAAGACTGAAGCAATTGCGAGGCAAGGAAATAGCTTTGGTCAGAGTAGCTTGGGGAGGACCAGCTGAAGGCAATGTTACCTGGAAGCTAGAGAGTCAGATGAAGGACTCTTATCCGGAACTCTTTACCTGAGGTATGTTTTCGAGGACGAAAACTCTTTTAGTGGGGGAGAGTTGTAACACCCGTATAATTTTAACATTAATTTAATTGGAATATTGAATTAATAATTAGAATTATAAAGATTTTGTGAAAATAATAGAAAATAATGGTTTATGGCATTTGGGCCATGTGAGGAAATAGTAAAAGAAGGGGGGTGATTTTGTAATCCTTTTACTAATTTTATTATTATTTTCATAAAACAATCGGAATTGGGAAGAAAGAAGGAACGTGCAAGAACAGAGGGTTGAGAACACGAAGAACGTGAAGGAGAACTGTAGAGGGAGAGACCAAAGATCAAGAACTCTTGTCTAAGGTAAGGGGAGACTCTCCATTTAATCTTTATTATCGTATTATGGATGATAGTATGGATTAGGAGTATTGTTTGGATAATTGATTCTATATTCTGGATTTTCTGTTGTGTTCATCATTTAGATTGGATCTATAACTGTTAAATCCCTAATAACTGAGTAGATTTAGGGTATGATGAATGAAATCAATTATAGAATCATATACTGTGATTGTTGGGTGGATTATGTGATGTTAGAATGTGAATTTTTCTGGTTTCTGAGACCCAAATCGCAGACTGGGCAGATGAACTCGCGAGGAAGACGAATGGGTAAGTTGCAGGTTTTTGGAACTGCTGTCCATTCACGTATGGTACGCGTATGATACGCGTATGGGGGGTGTGGTACGCGTATGGTACGCTCCCCATGGTGTATCAGAATGTGCCCTTCTGCTGGTACGCGTATGATACACGTATGGCATGGTGTTGGTACGCGTATGGGCTGTTGATACGCGTATGTGCCTGTTTTGTGTGGAATTTTGATTCTGTTCATACGCGTATGGTACGTGTATGGGTGTATGCTGTGTGGTTTTTGGCCTCTATTGGTACGCGTATGGTACACGTATGGCCAGCGTGACTTGCAGATTTTTGCTGTTTTGTGATTTTTGAAGGTTAATGGCGTGTAACTTTCGAACTGACGAATCTGTATGATTTATTGTTATATGATTTTATTTGAATGATGCAATTGTATATATATATATATATATGAACATACTTGTTAATGATGATGATGATGATGAATGATGATGTATGAGTATAGATGATGCTACTCATAGTGAGATGATGATGTTGGTATGTTATTGTGGACCTCCGTTTTTTAATTCCGGGCCATACCTCTGTTCTGTAGAGATACGTGAACTGACTCTTTTTTATCGCTTAATGCTTTCGCATTTTTGAAAATTCACAGAGTCGCCACCGACCTTTTATTTTATCCAATTAAGGAAAGGTTTATAAAGAAACAGAAAAAGACCTTTAAGAAATTCTGGGTAAGGGGGTAGGTTATACAAAGGGAAGGTGTTAGCACCCTTTGTATCCATGGTTATCCATGGGCTCTTAAGTTTGCTTAGCTCACTTGTTTTTCGATCACTTTTCAATTGCTCTGAAATTGCTCATATGTGGCTTCAAATACTTTTGTAAATTGAATTTTGTAATGATCCGTGTGTGGATGTATACAAAATGCTTGTTTATCTTTCGAAAGATGTTTTGAAAAGAACGTCAACTTTGTAATAATCTGTGTTTGGATGTATACAAAGTATTGTCTTTTTTGAAAGTTTTGTTTTGAAAAACAACAGTGTATGAGAATTTTGTTTGTTTTGATTTGAGCAAGCAAACTAGGAGGTCTACCCTGAGTTGTAAGGTCTTTATCCTATTTCCTTTAAAAATCTATCCTTTCACCGGATATAAACGCAAGGTTCGATTTTGTACTCGAAACAGTAGAATTTTGACTTTGATTTTGAAAAGAATGAGAAGGGATTTACCTTAAGAGGTGCAAGTGTGATTGTGATTGGATTCAGATATTTTATCTTTGAAGTTAGTGATCTAACGGTTCAATTTTATCTTTGACATACACGCAGTTTATATGTGCGGGAAATTAAAATGCGGAAATGTAAAGTGCGGAAAGTAAATCTACGCTATTACATCGATTGTGCAGGAAATGTAAACTAGCCTATTTACATGAATTTGACATCCTATACATTTATCTAGGAATTTAAATTGCAAGAAAAATAAAAGGCATGTTTTTTGGATTTTTTATGATTTATTTTAATTATAATTAATGCATAATTAATTAAATTAAAATGAAGAAAAAAGATGAAAATAAATTTAAACCTAGAAATTAAGTTTAAAATATGTACAAAATATTTGTCAATTAATTTTAAAACAAAACTAATTTTTTTGGAATTTTTGGAATTGATTTGAAATTGATTTAAGTTAATTAAAACATAATTATGCAAATAATTATACAAATAATTAAAACTTAAGGATAAAATTATCCAAAATATGTACAAAATTAGTTTATAATATATAAACAATATTTAACACAAAGAACAATTTTTTTTATGATTTTTTGATTGGTTAGAATAAGTAAAAAGCAAATATATAAATATATACTAATTAATTATGCAAAATATTGAAATTTTGAAGAAAAATAAAATATTTTTATTTCAGAAAATAATATATTATTTTAGAAGTCTAAAAATATTTTTTGTGTATTTTTTGGATTTTTAAAACTATTTTTAATTAATTTAACAAAGAAATTAAAATAAAATAGAAAATAAAAAGGATACTGATCATGTGTGGTTGGATTGAGGGTCCATGATAAGGATTGTTTGATCTGGCGCGTTGGATGATTCATTAAATGAGATCAGATGGTCCAGAAATTGAGGCACGTGGTGATCAGTACACCTGCAAAGCACAGAATTAGAGGAAATTTTAAAAAGTACGCGCGCTGGCTGTCCAATGAGGTGGGGACACCTCATCATCTTCAACCTCTCGCTAGGGCCTTTTACAGCGCTTTTATGAAAGAGCGCTGTAATTGATGAGCTTCATACCTGCAAAATAACGAATAGGGGTAAACGTGCAAAGAAATTTGGCGCGATGGTACCATTCAACTCGTCTGATCCATACGAACCTAATGGTACTACTTAGAACCTCTAATTTTGCCTATTTCAGAAAGCCCTAATTTTGAGATGAAGAACCCTAAAATGGTAGTTTCGTGTATACGTGTTCAAACTCCAATTAAGTTTCCAGAAATGATCTACACCTCAAACCAAACTTAATTATATGTCTACATCTTGCTAAGCATGTGTGAATAACCAGATACAAGTTGATTTAGGTTCGGACAAATTATGACCTGTATAGCTCGATTTAGTGAGCTTCAAGGCTTGCAATTGATTGGGATACGTTTATTGATGTTCAAGGAAGGTGTTTGAATATTTATTTTGTATTGAAATGGACTGAAACTTAAAATTCGAATTCCAAGTTTCTTTGAAAATTACAAGTTGTTACAAGAGTGCTATATGCTTATGAATGCTACTGAATTCGTTCTCCCCCTGTTACTGAAGTATGATAGTCTATATATAAGCATTGAGTGCTTAGAATTGAAGCTAAGAAGCATCTTAGTTGCCTTTGTGGAATTCTTGCATTTTTTATATTAAAAAGCTTTGAATTATTGACCAAGTCTTCTTGCCTTCAATGCACCTGCCTTGCTCTTCAATTCTCTGCAGAAAGATGAAGATTCCTTGGGTGAGTCATGCTTGGAAGTTAAGCTACCATTTATCCATCCATTTTCCTTTTAATTTTAATCTTACAATAAGATAAAATCAAGCAAAAAATGAATAAAAATGGTGTGGGCTTAGTCTTGGTCGTGGGAGGCCCATAATAACATGGCAAAGATGTTTGAATGCTGAAAACTTGGCCCCATTTGGAAAAAATACATTTTTGAGCAATGTTGATTTCATGCATTTTCCCAAAATTTAGCCAACTTCAACAAGGTGTAAATCCCTCAATTTTTGTCATATGAAGGAGATCTTGCACTTTTTGGAAACCAAATAGAGTCCTCTAACCAATGTCTTTGGTCTCATGTCAAAATGATTTTTGATGCTCCTTGTGTGTCCTTTTGAAAAAAGTGTCTTTTTGTTGACTTTGAAAATGACCTGTAATGTCTTTGATCATATTTTTCAAATGGTGAATCCAATGACCATGGGATCAATGGAATTTGAAAGATAATTGAATTTACTTCAAAATAAGCTTTGGTTTGAATTTTTTGGATGAAGGATGAGAGAGTTATTATCAGTCAAAGTTGAGTTGACTTTTCAGGCAAAAACCCTAATTTTGAATCTTAGGGTTTTGTTGATTTTTGATCTTTCCTTGATGAATTATGATCATCCAATGATCAAATGATGAATCCTTTGACAAAATATGGACTTTGACAAAAAATTTCATTTTTGACTGTCTGTTGACTTTTTTGGTCAAACGGGTCGTCTGTTGACTGTTTGAGCTGCTGACGGTGCGTCTGAGTGAATTGAAGTTTGAAAATTTGTATGATGGTACTTTGAGATATATGGATGTGTATGAAATCCATTTGAGCTCTCAAAAACTTGTTTCTCCTGTAAAAACAAGAAAACCCTAGTCAGGGACTGTTTATGTAGGAGACAGTTAAGCGTACCTGATTTTTGTGCAGTGTTGAGTCTCTGCTAATCGCGGGATATTCAGAAGACTTCTAGAACAAAAATCTTGGAATTTTGAATTGTGAAAGATTGATTTGATTGATGGTACAAAACACTGAGAATTGTACTGCCAGCAGTTTGGCTGTCGACTGACTGTTCAGGTATTGACGTAGCAGTTAGAGTGAAAAATCAACAGTCAAAGTTAATTTTCTTTTTTGTTGTTTTTGTTTTTGTTTTATGTGAAAAATGAAAGTTTATTTACATGACTTGTTAAAAAAAAACATAGACATAATAAATAACTAATATTTACGGTACGCGGGCAAAATTACCGATAATAACCCTGAAAAATCATTTAATGCACAGAAATAGGAATATTTGACTGGCAGAAAACACACAAAATATTATCTTAGTAATTAAGCAATATTATGACAAGTAATACAACATTTAATACTGACAGTACAAATATTACATACTATATTGAACAGTACGACGAATAAACGGTACATTTAAGAAATAAGAAATACGGCAAATTTTAAGAATGACGGTTAATGACCCATGCTATGAACAATAACATGTAGATGATTGGGAGCGCAACCATTGCAGGTCCACACTCTTCAGGACTATGCAGGCAGAAGAAAGTCATGATCACCGTAGCAATGGTGATGACTGTAAGAAGCAGTGTCTCTATCCACTTTGCCATTCTTGTCAGGGAAGAAGAGAAAATAGATATGAGGTAGGAATTTGAAAGATGAGTTAGAATTTGATGTGAGATTTTATGGAAAAAATGAGGGGTATTTATAGAATGGAAAGAAGATAGAGACGTTGGGGAATGATGTGATTCCGTACAAAAGGAAAATTTGAGTGGAAGTAAGATTTGAAAGAAAGTGGAGATAGTGTTGGGAAAAAGAGAGATGTAGAGAATAAAGTTAGGATTTGATTTTTGAAAAAGAGATTTGAAAAGATTTTTGAAAATAATGGAATATAGTACAAAAATTAGTGGGAAACAAAAGATAATAATAATCTACTTGTTACCAGTACAGTCTGAGTTTCCTGATTCTGCGCCTGCAAAAAGATTTAACTCTGTACCAATTGTGTCAGTACTATTTATCTGTAAATAAATAAATAGCATGTGTGAAGTAATAAACAGTTTTTGGCGTTTGCGTAAGAATAAATTCAACTGCAAGCCAAATTACTGTATAAGGAAAATTCTAAAAACTAAGTATTTCATATGTCAGGATATTTGTTGAAATAAAAATCCATGACTATATGAGATTCTTAATTTTCAGATTGGAGTTTTCTTGAAAAAAGATGTGGGCAAATTTTGGGGTATAACAGTTGCCCCTATTCAATCTTCTTAAACCTGAAGAGATTGTCTGAAATCTGAAGGTAGAAGATGATTGAATATTTAGATGCCCTGAAAATTTGCACTTACCTTGATCAGAAGAGATGTTGGAAGTTGCATTTGAATGTCGTCTGCGAAATGTTGTTGGCAGATTGAAACATTACCTGAGATGGGCTTTTAGATGCCACCTGGTAAATGGGTTGAGGGTTTGTTCATCAGAATGAATCCATTGATTATATCTTGATGAAGGATTTGAAAATCTTTGTGTTGACTGTTTCGGAACCGTCCAAGGTTACCGCTTTAAGTCTTGGAAGATAATCGTTACGGAACTTGTCCAAAGTTTTTCCGATTTAGATTTTGGAAGTTGATCATTGTGGAACCGTCTGAGGTATCGCTTTAGATCTGCAATGTTAAATCGTTCTGGAACCGTCTGAGGTATCGCTTTAGATCTGCAATGTTAGATCGTTTTGGAACCGTCTGAGGTATCGCTTTAGATCTGCAATGGTAGATCGTTTTGGAACCGTCTGAGGTATCGCTTTAGATCTTTGATGCTAGATCGTTCTGGAACCGTCTGAGGTATCGCTTTAGATCTTTGGTGCTAGATCGTTCTGGAACCGTCTGAGGTATCGCTTTAGATCTGTGATGCTAGATCGTTCTGGAACCGTCTGAGGTATCGCTTTAGATCTGCGATGCTAGATCGTTCTGGAACCGTCTGAGGTATCAACTTAGATCTTCAATGTTAGATCGTTCTGGAACCGTCTGAGGTATCAACTTAGATCTTCAATGTTAGATCGTTCTGGAACCGTCTGAGGTATCGCTTTAGATCTGCAATATTAGATCGTTTTGGAACCGTCTGAGGTATCGCTTTAGATCTGCAATGTTAGATCGTTTTGGAACCGTCTGAGGTATCGCTTTAGATCTGTGATGCTAGATCATTCTGGAACCGTCTGAGGTATCGCTTTAGATCTGTGATGCTAGATCGTTCTGGAACCGTCTGAGGTATCGCTTTAGATCTGTGATGCTAGATCGTTCTGGAACCGTCTGAGGTATCAACTTTAGATCTGTGATGTCTGTTTTTGAGCTGGTAAGTGATCAGAATGAATCTTCGGCTTGATTATATCTGAGAGAACCGTTCATGGAATTCAGGTGAACACTGCATGTGATTGAGAACATCCTTGTTGAAGATATCCGTCTACCTGAAAAATCAAGTTAGTGATATGCAATGTTTATGATGTATGTAAATGTGAGATATTCCCGGAGAAATATGCATGTTATGTTGTGTATGAATATGCGTATGAATATGCGCATGATGCATGATGTATGAATGTGAATATGAATATGATGTATGAATATGATGTATGAATATGAATATGTGAATGTGAATATGAATGTGAATATGAATGTGTGAATGTGAATATGAATGTGAGATGTCGAGCTTCTATTTGGGAAAATAAATTTCCGCCAGTCATCTGGATATGACTATATTGCGATCGTTGATGATCTTTTGTCTTGTTTGAGTACCCTTGGCTGGGGAAATTCTTTGAGAACCCTGGTATTCTGTTGAAGGATCTTTGAATATCTCTTGAGAATGAAAGGTAGCTGGAAGTTCTGATGCCCTTTCAAATGGGAATGAGGAAGATGCATAATCCTCCGATGCAATATCTGACCAAATCCGGGTGCGGGGATCACACCTTCTGAAGATAGTAATCTGGAACAACCCTGCTGGGGGATAAGACTTCTTTTGAAGAGAAAATCTTTTTGAGGAATTTGCTGAGAAATGCGTTTCTCTTGGGGATTTTCTTCTGATGGGATGATGTCCAGATAATTGGGACATTTCTTGAATGCTATTCCTGTTTTTCCTGGTAAACATCAATCATATTCAAATGCACATGTTCATTCAGAATTATCATTGGGACGCTTACGTATTTAAAACAGAAAAAGTGAAAATAGTGATTTTTGAGCCTAAGCTGCATTGATTTTTGAAAAAGAGCCATGATAGGCTGGTTAGCACAGGGAGACAACAATCCTAGAAGTAGGAAATTGTCAGAAAGTTTTGGAAAATATTTATAGAGATAAATAGCTATGTGAAAACAATCCAGTCAAGTTTCAACTCTGCTATTGCCAATCTGTCCTCGAGCATCTCATCCCTCACTTGTTGGAAGAAAGTGATTGGACTGATCGGTGTCTTTGAGGTGTTGAATCTTGATGGTGAGTAGGCAGCTGAACGGAACACAGTTGTATGCTTCATTCCCTAACTTTTGCCTAGGCTGCCCTTTCAGGTTTTCAGCCTACCGGGATAGTATTTGTTTAGTCTCTAATTTTTGCCTGGACCGCCCTTTCGGGTTTTCAATCCACCGAGACACTCATTTTTTGCCTAAGTTGCCCTTTCAGGTTTTCAACTTAGCGAGCTGTTTTTTTTCTTTTTAAGAGAAGTATTTTTTGACTATGTCAGCATTCACAGGGTGTGGGAAATCCTCGCCATCCATGGTGGTAAGCAACATGGCGCCGCCGGAGAATATTTTCTTGATTATGAATGGTCCCTCGTAGGTGGGAGTCCATTTGCCTCTGGGATCACCTTGTGGTAAGATGATGCGTTTGACAACCAAGCCACCAGTTTGGTATGCTTGACTTTTGACTTTTTTGTTGAAGGCTTTGATCATACGCTTTTGGTATAGCTGACCATGACAAATAGCTGCGAGCCTTTTCTCATCAATCAAGTTTATCTGGTCCAACCGTGTTTGAATCCAATCGTCTTCGTCTAGATTGGCTTCTTTCATAATCCTTAGGGAAGGAATCTGAATTTCAATTGGAAGAACTGCCTCCATACCATAGACTAAGGAGAATGGAGTTGCCCCTGTTGAAGTACGCGCAGATGTGCGATAACCATGAAGGGCAAAAGGCAACATCTCATGCCAGTCTTTGTAGGTTACTGTCATTTTTTGTATGATTTTCTTGATGTTCTTGTTGGCAGCTTCCACCGCGCCGTTCATCTTTGGTCGATATGGAGAAGAATTATGATGCTTGATCTTGAACTGTGTGCAAAGTTCAGTAATCATTCTGTTGTTTAGATTTGTGCCATTGTCCGTGATAATCCGTTCAGGGATGCCGTACCGACAAATGAGATTGTATTTGATGAACCGGGCCACCACATTTTTGGTGACAGAAGCAAATGAAGCTGCTTCTACCCACTTTGTGAAGTAGTCAATAGCGACCAGGATAAAGCGATGTCCGTTGGAGGCAGTAGGTTTGATTTCTCCAATCATATCAATACCCCACATTGCAAAAGGCCAAGGAGCCGTCAGGACGCTTAATGGAACTGGAGGTACATGTACTTTGTCAGCATATATCTGGCATTTGTGACATGTTCGGGAGTGATGATGGCAGTCTGTTTCCATGGTAGACCAGTAATAACCTGCTCTCAGGATCTTTTTAGCCATTGTATGCCCACTGGAATGAGTACCGAAGGCACCATTGTGTATTTCTTCCATGATCTGTTCTGCTTCCTCCTTGTTTACACAGCGAAGTAAAGTCGAGTCATGGTTGCGTTTGTATAGGGTTCCATTGCTTAGAAAGAATTTGGCAGCAAATCTCCTTAGAAACTTTCTGTCGTTAATGGATGCCCCTTCAGGGTACTCCTGAGCTTTGAGATATCTTTTTACTTCATGGAACCATGGTTTTTCCTCGGTTCCTTCGGTATTGACCTCATTGCAATAGGATGGTTCATCTTGCCTGTAAATGGTGATTATAGGCGCCTCGTTGTCCCACCTAACTTTGAACATGGATGACATGGTAGCTAAAGCATCAGCTAGTTGATTTTCCTCGCGTGGGATGTGTTCGAAAGTGATTTCTTCGAAGTAAGGAATCAAACTCAGCACATATTCTTTGTAAGGAATTAGATTTGGGTGCTTTGTGTCCCATTCCCCTTTTACTTGGTAGATTACCAAGGCCGAGTCTCCGTAGACTTCCAGGAATTTGATTCTTAGATCGATTGCAGCTTTAAGACCCAGAATACATGCTTCGTATTCGGCTATATTGTTAGTGCAATTGAAGCATAATCTGGCAGTGAACGGTGTGTAACTTCCTGCGGGGGAAATGATCACAGCTCCGATGCCATTGCCAAGTGCATTAGAAGCTCCGTCAAAAACCATAGTCCACCGGGATCCTGGCTCGGGTCCTTCTTCTGGTCCTGGTTGTTTGTAGTCATTGACTAGCATAATGTCTTCGTCTGGGAAGTCAAAGTTCAATGCTTGATAATCATCCACTGCTTGATGAGCCAGATGATCAGCTACCACACTTCCTTTGATTGCTTTTTGTGAAGTGTATTGAATGTCATATTCTGTTAAGATTATTTGCCATCTCGCTATTCTTCCAGAGAGAGCAGGTTTTTCGAACACGTATTTGATGGGATCCATCTTGGAGATTAGGAAAGTGGTGTGATTTAGCATGTACTGTCTTAGCCGGCGAGCCGCCCAAGCTAAGGCACAACAAGTTTTTTCGAGTAGTGAGTATCTTGTTTCACAATCGGTAAACTTTTTGCTAAGATAGTAGATTGCGTGCTCCTTTCGGCCGGATTCGTCATGTTGTCCTAGTACACACCCCATTGAGTCTTCTAACACAGTTAGGTACATTATCAGAGGTCTGCCTTCCACAGGTGGCAACAAGATTGGAGGTTTTTGGAGATATTCTTTGATTTTGTCAAAGGCTAACTGGCATTTGTCATTCCACCTTTCCACTTGATCTTTCTTCAACAGTTTGAAGATCGGCACACAAGTAGTAGTCATGTGGGCAATAAATCGGGCGATGTAATTTAGACGTCCCAAGAATCCTCTGACTTGTTTCTCAGTACGAGGTATAGGTGTCATACCCCAAAATTTGCCCGCATATATTTTCATATGTCATTTTATTTCAAATAATTGACATAGCCCGGTCGGTAAGGAAGTAAGGTTTGCAAGTGCAAGGTCCCGGATTCAGATCCCACCTCTAACATTTTTCCTTTTATTTACTTTATAATCAAAAAATCACAAAAAAATTATTTTCGTATTTATTATTTAAACAATGTTTTTTTAACTTTTTCCCATTTTATTCACAAAAATACCCAAAAAAAAATCATAAAAGAAAAAATGATGTTTTAAAAAGATTTTATTCACTTTTTCATAATAATCTCTTTTCATAGAAAGAATCAAATAATTGATTAAAAATAATCACAAGATCGAAAATTAAGTTAAATTGATTTTTGATCTCCTAATTATTTTTATTGATTAAATTGGTTATTTCCTTTTCTATTAACCTAGTTTTTTTTATATAAATACTAACAAATTTTAACCTAACGGGGGATTCCCGAACCCTATTCTAACCGCTCACGTAAATATACATACCGAGTTCCTTACAATCACACACATTTGGTTTTTACAGAAAACTGAATTTCCACTATACTAGGAATTCTTGTAAATAATTCTAACAACCATCACCTTTGCGCCGTCGTTGTCATCCTCATAAAATAGGGGAGGAAAAGACACGATTGAATCCATGCTCCGATCCCGTCCAAAGCAACACCATCCGACGCCGAACAACATCACAATTCGAGGAACAACAATCACGTAACAACCTCGATGACAAAGTGAGAATTAATCGCAGGCAATTTCCAGATTCACAGAGCGAAAGATGAAGTAGAAGAGATCCCGTCGTCGCTAACACCGTAATTGTGTGAATTTAGCTCTTCCTCCTATATACAATCTTGTTGCTATATTTGTGTTATCACTTGTGCCTTTATTGTATTTCTATCTGAGATTTGTTCAATTGGTTCTCTTGATGCGTGTTTGTTTCCAATCTGAGTTTGGAGAAGTAGGAGATTTGGGACGGAATCATTCATAGCCTCAAACCTCCGTCCGTGCGATCTCCTCCCTTCGCCATGAAAAAGCCACAACAGATTCAAAACAGCACCTGCAAGAGTTCAAAAAAGCAGAAGCCTATTCGACGACAACAACGCTCCACATCAACAAAAATAGAAGAAAGAAGTGGAATCGGAACCCCGATTCGACAACGATTCTTCTCCGCCAAACACCCTTCACCGAATCCGGCCACTACGACAACAAGCTGTAGCCGCGCCTTCTTCTCACCGAAATCGCACAACTCTATCCCGTTTCCGAACCGATGTCAGCCACGGATGGTAATCCTTCTTGCTTATTCAATTTTGTTTGGGTTAACATTTGTTTCCATTTATTTGTGTGTAAGATTCAGTTTTCCTTATTTTCTATGGTTAGATTGTTTTGATTTGTGTGAGATGATTTTACTATATGCCATTAGGAATAAATGTGAAATAATATGAATAAAAAAAGGAGATATACTGAGTCTCTTCTCTCACGTCACGGTGGCCTTTAGATTCAGCATCCTTGAAATTTTTTCTCTCCAATAAATAGCTGCCACGTGGCAGCCTGTGAATGGTCAGTGGACCAAGTCCACCACGGAACAGTTGTTCCTCGTCTCCTATGATGCTTCATGCTACTTTTATTGGTTTGAGTTTCTTAATCTTATAATCATTATTTTTATTGTGCATGACATAGATAAGATAAGGTTGATGTATCAATTTCCATGCGTTGCCTTTCTTTTACAGTAGATTGTTATTAGTTTAGTTTTTGTTGACAACTTTATTTAGTTAATACAAAAAAAGTATCATTAGAATTTAGATTTCACTAAATTTTATTCTTTGTATAAAAAAATACAAAAATTTATATTTAGTTATTGTTTTATTTTATATGATTTCCTTTTTATAATTTCTCTTTTAATCAATTTTAGGTTCACATTTTTACTTCATTATTCCATATTATCTTTTCTGACATTTTCTTGTTTTTACGAGGTACTAACCGTCGTGAGCATTGGACTGTTTTGCAGATAGCTTGCGCACGCGGGCATGAACTTTTCAAACACCTTCCGACTGTCAATCATATCAGATCAAATTCAAAGCTAAGTGCCTTTTATTTATTTATTTTAATTCCTTTTATCTTTTTATTTTTAGGGTTAGTAATGTTTGCCTCCGAACTGATAATGCACTCACCCTATTTTGCTTTCTATTTTTTCCACTTTTTCAGAGTTTGCCAATTGCCAAAGCTTCGAATATCGGTAACCCTAAACCCTGATTTAAATTATTACTTATGTCAAACCCTATTAAGGGATCCGCTGGTTACAATTTCCCTCCCCCATATCTATTTTGGTTATATTATTTAAATGCGTGGTTAGTAATCCTAGGGAGTGCAACCTTTGAATTGAACATAGAATCACTAATTTTACAAGATAATATATTCGAATATAATCACATGATTGGTGCACACACGCACGCTTTTGGGTTTTGGGTAACCTCTCTGTTGCCTTGTTGCCTGTTGCCTTGTTGCCTTGTATTTTGTGCAGAATAGCCAGTCCCTCGAATACGAGGATACCTCAGCTATGTTGCCTCGATTAAAGGTCATGGTCCCTAATGATGCTGCCTTCGATACACTAACATGACCTCGACCCTCGGAAGTTTCCTACGGAAAAGGCTAAGGTATCTTCTGGTTGCCTATGAAAGGCTATTCTGAGTCCTTCTCCTTAGACTACCTGCCTCTCTATGGCATGGGTCAGTCTTAGGGCGAATGATAACGCGATGACCCTCCAATCTCCAAACGAAAGGCTTCCTGCCCTCTTATGGCAAGGATAGACCCTTTCATTCTGAAAGGCTAAAAAGAGACCTATCATCTGAGTTTAAGGTAATTGCCCCTAATTGCCTTGCCATGCTCTATTTTCTATATTCTTTCTCAAAATTCTTCAAAAGCTGGCTACGCTCATTTACGAGCTAAAGTCCATTTTTCCTCTTTCATCTACATTTTCTGAAAACGAGCAAGCAAAACAATTAAGAGCCCATGGAAAACCATGGATGCAAAGGGTGCCTTACACCTTCCCTTTGCATAAATTACCCCCCGAACTTAGATTTCTTTAAAAGGTTTTTTCTGTTTCTTTTAGCCTTTCTGAATTTGTTTGGATAAAATAAAAGTCGGTGGCGACTCATGCTTAACCGCGACATTTCGATCGATATAAAAGTCAGTTCACCGTATTACAATAGGCATTTCTTGAATGGCTTTAACCTTGGCGGGATCAACCTCAATACCTTTGCTGCTGACGATGAAACCTAAGAGTTTGCCGGATCATACTCCAAAGGTACACTTATTTGGGTTCAGTCGCAACTTGTATTTCTTGAGTCTGTCAAACAACTTGTGTAAATGACCCAGATGTTCTTCTTCAGTGTTGGATTTTGCAATCATGTCATCGACATACACCTCTATTTCTTGATGAATCATATCATGAAATAGTGCTACCATTGCACGTTGATAGGTTGCTCCTGCGTTTTTCAGACCAAAGGGCATTACTTTGTAACAAAAGGTTCCCCAGGGTGTTGTGAAGGTTGTTTTTTCCATGTCTTCGGGTGCCATCTTGATTTGATTGTACCTTGAGAATCCGTCCATAAAGGAGAATACCTTGCATTGTGCGGTATTGTCAACCAGTACATCGATGTGTGGTAGAGGGAAATCATCTTTGGGGCTTGCCCGGTTCAGATCTCTATAGTCCACGCACATTCTGACTTTCCCGTCTTTTTTAGGTACAGGCACGATGTTAGCTATCCAAGGAGGATAACTTACAACTTTTAGGAATCCGGCATTGAACTGTTTTTCAACCTCGTCTTTGATCTTTTTTGACATATCAGGCCTACTCCTTCGTAGTTTCTGTTTGACTGGAGTGCTACCTTCTTTGATTGGCAGGCGATGAACTACAATGTCCGTGTCAAGGCCTGGCATATCCTCATAGGACCAAGCGAATATCTCGACGTAGTCTCGCAGCATTTGAATCAGTCTTTGCTTGATGCTGTGTTCTAAATCAGCCCCTATTTTGACTTCTTTCTTTTCTTCGTTGCTACCCAAGTTGATGACCTCAATTGGCTCCTCGTGAGGCTGTATGGCCTTGTCTTCTTGTTCTAGCAGCCTTGCAATTTCTCTTGGCACTTCACAATCTTCCTCACTTTCGTCCTCAGTTTGGTAGATCGGACTTTCAAAGTCATGACGGGCAATAGCAGAATCGTTGTTGACTGGATCCAGAGTGTATGTGAATCTGCATGTTAGTTATGTGAGTGTGTGTGAAGAAAAAAAACATAGCTATTTGGAAGCGAAGAAAGAAGGAAAAAGGATCACAAAGTTTAAATATGCAAGCGTCCCATGATTTTATTGAATGCACATGATCATGATATGATAAGCCCTTATAGAAGGACCAGTGTGCTAAGGCACACGGCTTTCAAGCTCATGGTTCGATTGTTCAGGAACCACTTTTATCTTTGCACAATATACACAAAGAAAACAGGAAATGGCATTTACTCCTGGTCAAAGGAGATCACATCCTCAGCTTTCCAGTTGTTCAATCCACTGTTGTGAGCAGGGAGTATCCAGCTGTTCCAGTTGCAGTTGTCTTTTTCATCTGCCACAACATTGATTTCATTAGTGGGAAAATGAGCCGGTGATCCTTCGGGATAAGGGATATACTCTGCTGGATACGAGAGCCCAGGCTGAGATATCTCTGTTGGCTGAGCGAGATGCTCGATAAGGCCGTCCCATGCAGTCGGGATGATGTTTTGAATAGAGACTTGTGCATCCTGATGAGGAGTGTATTCTGACAGAAAGCAACCCTCGTTATTTGGTATTTCCCTGGCTTCTTCGAAAGCGAAATTGTCATCGTAATGTTCATCCCATCCAGTTGGGATAATGTCCTTCATAGCAATTTGTGAGCTTGGAGGAGCGGAATATTTCACCATATAGTCATATTTGCCGCTGGGTTCTCCTAGCGTGTCCCATACTTCTTTGGGTGGATTTTGATATTGCTCAGTGACGGGACTTGTGAAACTTTCGTCATTTCCAATTTGATCACCCCATCCAGTCGGGGTAAGGTCTTCCATAGCAATATAAGAATTCTGAGGTGCGGCATACTGATAATTATACCCGCCGTTTGGTTCTCCCACAGCATCCCACATTCCCATGGAAATGGGTGGAATCTCATCTGGATATGGCTGAATGATATGGTTCAAGAACACTCCTTCATCTTCAATAGCGTTTACTTCTTGGCTGACGAAGTGTGACATTAATCCTCCAGAACGAGGACCTTGATCATTCTTTTGATTTTCACTATCATAGCCCAGTCCTAGCTTGTCAGACTTGTAGGGTATATCGGGAAGCTGTCCCCATACTGTGCAATCACCTTGTTCAATCATGGCTTTGGCATCTTTGAGAGAAGCCATAGTTGTAGTTGGAGTAGCAGGAATATGCTTGGTGGTAGAGACATCTGGGGAGACCACCTCAAATGATTGGCATGGAGTTTCGATGAATTCGTCCTCCAACTCAACATATTTGGAATTGCTTAGGTGACTAACCACATATTCCTCTTCGCCATAGACTGTGACAATCTTTCCTTTTACTGGATATTTTAACTTCTGATGCAGGGTAGAAGTTACAGCGTTTGCCCCATGTATCCAAGGACGTCCAAGTAAACAGGAGTATGCTGGGTGAATTTCCATTACGTAAAAGATAGAATCAAAGATCTGAGAACCCACTCTGATTGGGAGATTCACTTTTCCGTATACCGTTCTTGTTGACCCATCAAAGG